>NC_086452.1:259479407-259780535 GCF_028390025.1 Pseudophryne corroboree | reverse complement strand
TAAGACTCCATTGGAAGACTTGACTATTGTTGTTAAAAGACATATGCATTCATATTACAGAGCCACAAACCACAATGCAGACTTGTAAAATAAATATATGCTTACATGGTATTCGAACCAATGACAGTCTTAATTTGATAGTGCAAACCCAACACCTTACATACTGTGCTAACCAGTCTATTCATAACAATTGCACAATTTATCAGAGATTTAAGTAAATAAGCTACAGTGTCCAAGGTGCTAAACATCATATATTTTATGGGGTGTCATAAGCAAGTCATTAGAATACTTTACTACTAAAGTTATGACATATGCATTCAATACTTGAATAAACAAAGATAAAATAAAGCTATCTCTTGTGTTTCACTAACAAATACATTGGAAGACTTGACTATTGTTGTTAAAATACATATGCATTACATTGTATAGAGCCACAAACCACACTAGTAAAATAAAAACATGCTTACATGGGATTCAAAATAATAGCTGTCATAATTTGATAGTGCAAACATAACACCTTACCAACTGTGCCAAACAGTCTGCATACAAACTGAACAATTAATCAGAAATTTAAGTAAATCAGCTACAGTGTCCAAGTTACTAAACATGATATATTCTATGGGGTGTCATAAGCAAGTCATTAGAATACTTTACTACTAAAGTTATAAGACATATGCATTCAATATTTCAGTAAACAAAGAGAAAATAAAGCTATCTATTGGGTTTCACTAAGACTCCATTGGAAGACTTGACTATTGTTGTTAAAAGACATATGCATTAATATTACAGAGCCACAAACCACAATGCAGACTAGTTAAATAGAAACATGCACACATGGGATTCAAACAATGACAGTCTTAATTTGATAGTGCAAACCCAACACCTTACCAACTGTGCCAAACAGTCTGCATACAAGCCTCACAATTAATCAGAAATTTAAGTAAATCAGCTACAGTGTCCAAGGTACTAAACATGATATATTCTATGGGGTGTCATAAGCAAGTCATTAGAATACTTTACTACTAAAGTTATAAGACATATGCATTCAATATTTCAGTAAACAAAGAGAAAATAAAGCTATCTATTGGGTTTCACTAAGACTCCATTGGAAGACTTGACTATTGTTGTTAAAAGACATATGCATTCATATTACAGAGCCACAAACCACAATGCAGACTTGTAAAATAAATATATGCTTACATGGTATTCGAACCAATGACAGTCTTAATTTGATAGTGCAAACCCAACACCTTACATACTGTGCTAACCAGTCTATTCATAACAATCACACAATTTATCAGAGATTTAAGTAAATAAGCTACAGTGTCCAAGGTGCTAAACATCATATATTTTATAGGGTGTCATAAGCAAGTCATTAGAATTCTTTACTACTAAAGTTATGACATATGCATTCAATATTTGAATAAACAAAGATAAAATAAAGCTATCTCTTGGGTTTCACTAACAAATACATTGGAAGACTTGACTATTGTTGTTAAAAGACATATGCATTCATATTATAGAGCCACAAACCACAATGCAGATTTGTAAAATAAATATATGCTTACATGGTATTCGAACCAATGACAGTCTTAACTTGATAGTGCAAACCCAACACCTTACCTACTGTGCTAGCCAGTCTACTCATAACAGTCCCACTATTTATCAGAGATTTATGTAAATAAGCTACAGTGTCCAAGGTTCTATACATCATATATTCAATGGGGTGTCATAAGCAAGTCATTAGAATACTTTACTACTAAAGTTATGACATATGCATTCAATACTTGAATAAACAAAGATAAAATAAAGCTATCTCTTGTGTTTCACTAACAAATACATTGGAAGACTTGACTATTGTTGTTAAAATACATATGCATTACATTGTATAGAGCCACAAACCACACTAGTAAAATAAAAACATGCTTACATGGGATTCAAACCAATAGCTGTCATAATTTGAAAGTGCAAACATAACACCTTACCAACTGTGCCAAACAGTCTGCAAACAAACCGCACAATTAATCAGAAATTTAAGTAAATCAGCTACAGTGTCCAAGTTACTAAACATGATATATTCTATGGGGTGTCATAAGCAAGTCATTAGAATACTTTACTACTAAAGTTATGACATATGCATTCAATATTTCAGTAAACAAAGAGAAAATAAAGCTATCTATTGGGTTTCACTAAGACTCCATTGGAAGACTTGACTATTGTTGTTAAAAGACATATGCATTCATATTACAGAGCCACAAACCACAATGCAGACTTGTAAAATAAATATATGCTTACATGGTATTCGAACCAATGACAGTCTTAATTTGATAGTGCAAACCCAACACCTTACATACTGTGCTAACCAGTCTATTCATAACAAATGCACAATTTATCAGATATTTAAGTAAATAAGCTACAGTGTCCAAGGTGCTAAACATCATATATTTTATGGGGTGTCATAAGCAAGTCATTAGAATTCTTTACTACTAAAGTTATGACATATGCATTCAATATTTGAATAAACAAAGATAAAATAAAGCTATCTCTTGGGTTTCACTAACAAATACATTGGAAGACTTGACTATTGTTGTTAAAAGACATATGCATTCATATTATAGAGCCACAAACCACAATGCAGATTTGTAAAATAAATATATGCTTACATGGTATTCGAACCAATGACAGTCTTAACTTGATAGTGCAAACCCAACACCTTACCTACTGTGCTAACCAGTCTACTCATAACAATCCTGCTATTTATCAGAGATTTATATAAATAAGCTACAGTGTCGAAGGTTCTAAACATCATATATTCAATGGGGTGTCATAAGCAAGTCATTAGAATACTTTACTACTAAAGTTATGACATATGCATTCAATACTTGAATAAACAAAGATAAAATAAAGCTATCTCTTGTGTTTCACTAACAAATACATTGGAAGACTTGACTATTGTTGTTAAAATACATATGCATTACATTGTATAGAGCCACAAACCACACTAGTAAAATAAAAACATGCTTACATGGGATTCAAACCAATAGCTGTCATAATTTGATAGTGCAAACATAACACCTTACCAACTGTGCCAAACAGTCTGCATACAAACTGCACAATTAATCAGAAATTTAAGTAAATCAGCTACAGTGTCCAAGTTACTAAACATGATATATTCTATGGGGTGTCATAAGCAAGACATTAGAATACTTTACTACTAAAGTTATAAGACATATGCATTCAATATTTCAGTAAACAAAGAGAAAATAAAGCTATCTATTAGGTTTCACTAAGACTCCATTGGAAGACTTGACTATTGTTGTTAAAAGACATATGCATTCATATTACAGAGCCACAAACCACAATGCAGACTAGTTAAATAGAAACATGCTTACATGGGATTCAAACAATGACAGTCTTAATTTGATAGTGCAAACCCAACACCTTACCAACTGTGCCAAACAGTCTGCATACAAACCTCACAATTAATCAGAAATTTAAGTAAATCAGCTACAGTGTCCAAGGTACTAAACATGATATATTCTATGGGGTGTCATAAGCAAGTCATTAGAATACTTTACTACTAAAGTTATAAGACATATGCATTCAATATTTCAGTAAACAAAGAGAAAATAAAGCTATCTATTGGGTTTCACTAAGACTCCATTGGAAGACTTGACTATTGTTGTTAAAAGATATATGCATTCATATTACAGAGCCACAAACCACAATGCAGACTTGTAAAATAAATATATGCTTACATGGTATTCGAACCAATGACAGTCTTAATTTGATAGTTCAAACCCAACACCTTACATACTGTGCTAACCAGTCTATTCATAACAATCGCCCAATTTTTCAGAGATTTAAGTAAATAAGCTACAGTGTCCAAGGTGCTAAACATCATATATTTTATGGGGTGTCATAAGCAAGTCATTAGAATTCTTTACTACTAAAGTTATGACATATGCATTCAATATTTGAATAAACAAAGATAAAATAAAGCTATCTCTTGGGTTTCACTAACAAATACATTGGAAGACTTGACTACTGTTGTTAAAAGACATATGCATTCATATTATAGAGCCACAAACCACAATGCAGATTTGTAAAATAAATATATGCTTACATGGTATTCGAACCAATGACAGTCTTAATTTGATAGTGCAAACCCAACACCTTACCTACTGTGCTAACCAGTCTATTCATAACAATCACACTATTTATCAGAGATTTAAGTAAATAAGCTACAGTGTCCAAGGTGCTAAACATCATATATTCTATGGGGTGTCATAAGCAAGTCATTAGAATACTTTACTACTAAAGTTATGACATATGCATTCAATACTTGAATAAACAAAGATAAAATAAAGCTATCTCTTGGGTTTCACTAACAAATACATTGGAAGACTTGACTATTGTTGTTAAAATACATATGCATTACATTGTATAGAGCCACAAACCACACTAGTAAAATAAAAACATGCTTACATGGGATTCAAACCAATGGCTGTCATAATTTGATAGTGCAAACCCAACACCTTACCAACTGTGCCAAATAGTCTGCATACAAACTGCACAATTAATCAGAAATTTAAGTAAATCAGCTACAGTGTCAAAGTTACTAAACATGATATATTCTATGTGGTGTCATAAGCAAGTCATTAGAACACTTTACTATTAAATTTATAAGACATATGCATTCAATACTTGAATAAACAAAGATAAAATAAAGCTATCTCTTGGGTTTCACTAACAAATACATTGGAAGACTTGACTATTGTTGTTAAAATACATATGCATTACATTGTATAGAGCCACAAACCACACTAGTAAAATAAAAACATGCTTACATGGGATTCAAACCAATAGCTGTCATAATTTGATAGTGCAAACATAACACCTTACCAACTGTGCCAAACAGTCGGCATACAAACTGCACAATTAATCAGAAATTTAAGTAAATCAGCTACAGTGTCCAAGTTACTAAACATGATATATTCTATGGGGTGTCATAAGCAAGTCATTAGAATACTTTACTACTAAAGTTATAAGACATATGCATTCAATATTTCAGTAAACAAAGAGAAAATAAAGCTATCTATTGGGTTTCACTAAGACTCCATTGGAAGACTTGACTATTGTTGTTAAAAGACATATGCATTCACATTACAGAGCCACAAACCACAATGCAGACTTGTAAAATAAATATATGCTTACATGGTATTCGAACCAATGACAGTCTTAATTTGATAGTGCAAACCCAACACCTTACCTACTGTGCTAACCAGTCTATTCATAACAATCCCACTATTTATCAGAGATTTATATAAATAAGCTACAATGTCAAAGTACTAAACATCATATATTCTATGGGGTGTCATAAGCAAGTCATTAGAATACTTTACTACTAAAGTTATGACATATGCATTCAATACTTGAATAAACAAAGATAAAATAAATCTATCTCTTGTGTTTCACTAACAAATACATTGGAAGACTTGACTATTGTTGTTAAAATACATATGCATTCATATTACAGAGCCACAAACCACAATGCAGACTTGTAAAATAAATATATGCTTACATGGTATTCAAACCAATGACAGTCTTAATTTGATAGTGCAAACCCAACACCTTACATACTGTGCTAACCAGTCTATTCATAACAAATGCCCAATTTATCAGATATTTAAGTAAATAAGCTACAGTGTCCAAGGTGCTAAACATCATATATTTTATGGGGTGTCATAAGCAAGTCATTAGAATTCTTTACTACTAAAGTTATGACATATGCATTCAATATTTGAATAAACAAAGATAAAATAAAGCTATCTCTTGGGTTTCACTAACAAATACATTGGAAGACTTGACTATTGTTGTTAAAAGACATATGCATTCATATTATAGAGCCACAAACCACAATGCAGATTTGTAAAATAAATATATGCTTACATGGTATTCGAACCAATGACAGTCTTAACTTGATAGTGCAAACCCAACACCTTACCTACTGTGCTAACCAGTCTACTCATAACAATCCTGCTATTTATCAGAGATTTATATAAATAAGCTACAGTGTCGAAGGTTCTAAACATCATATATTCAATGGGGTGTCATAAGCAAGTCATTAGAATACTTTACTACTAAAGTTATGACATATGCATTCAATACTTGAATAAACAAAGATAAAATAAAGCTATCTCTTGTGTTTCACTAACAAATACATTGGAAGACTTGACTATTGTTGTTAAAATACATATGCATTACATTGTATAGAGCCACAAACCACACTAGTAAAATAAAAACATGCTTACATGGGATTCAAACCAATAGCTGTCATAATTTGATAGTGCAAACATAACACCTTACCAACTGTGCCAAACAGTCTGCATACAAACTGCACAATTAATCAGAAATTTAAGTAAATCAGCTACAGTGTCCAAGTTACTAAACATGATATATTCTATGGGGTGTCATAAGCAAGACATTAGAATACTTTACTACTAAAGTTATAAGACATATGCATTCAATATTTCAGTAAACAAAGAGAAAATAAAGCTATCTATTGGGTTTCACTAAGACTCCATTGGAAGACTTGACTATTGTTGTTAAAAGACATATGCATTCATATTACAGAGCCACAAACCACAATGCAGACTAGTTAAATAGAAACATGCTTACATGGGATTCAAACAATGACAGTCTTAATTTGATAGTGCAAACCCAACACCTTACCAACTGTGCCAAACAGTCTGCATACAAACCTCACAATTAATCAGAAATTTAAGTAAATCAGCTACAGTGTCCAAGGTACTAAACATGATATATTCTATGGGGTGTCATAAGCAAGTCATTAGAATACTTTACTACTAAAGTTATAAGACATATGCATTCAATATTTCAGTAAACAAAGAGAAAATAAAGCTATCTATTGGGTTTCACTAAGACTCCATTGGAAGACTTGACTATTGTTGTTAAAAGATATATGCATTCATATTACAGAGCCACAAACCACAATGCAGACTTGTAAAATAAATATATGCTTACATGGTATTCGAACCAATGACAGTCTTAATTTGATAGTTCAAACCCAACACCTTACATACTGTGCTAACCAGTCTATTCATAACAATCGCACAATTTATCAGAGATTTAAGTAAATAAGCTACAGTGTCCAAGGTGCTAAACATCATATATTTTATGGGGTGTCATAAGCAAGTCATTAGAATTCTTTACTACTAAAGTTATGACATATGCATTCAATATTTGAATAAACAAAGATAAAATAAAGCTATCTCTTGGGTTTCACTAACAAATACATTGGAAGACTTGACTACTGTTGTTAAAAGACATATGCATTCATATTATAGAGCCACAAACCATAATGCAGATTTGTAAAATAAATATATGCTTACATGGTATTCGAACCAATGACAGTCTTAATTTGATAGTGCAAACCCAACACCTTACCTACTGTGCTAACCAGTCTATTCATAACAATCACACTATTTATCAGAGATTTAAGTAAATAAGCTACAGTGTCCAAGGTGCTAAACATCATATATTCTATGGGGTGTCATAAGCAAGTCATTAGAATACTTTACTACTAAAGTTATGACATATGCATTCAATACTTGAATAAACAAAGATAAAATAAAGCTATCTCTTGGGTTTCACTAACAAATACATTGGAAGACTTGACTATTGTTGTTAAAATACATATGCATTACATTGTATAGAGCCACAAACCACACTAGTAAAATAAAAACATGCTTACATGGGATTCAAACCAATGGCTGTCATAATTTGATAGTGCAAACCCAACACCTTACCAACTGTGCCAAATAGTCTGCATACAAACTGCACAATTAATCAGAAATTTAAGTAAATCAGCTACAGTGTCAAAGTTACTAAACATGATATATTCTATGTGGTGTCATAAGCAAGTCATTAGAACACTTTACTATTAAATTTATAAGACATATGCATTCAATACTTGAATAAACAAAGATAAAATAAAGCTATCTCTTGGGTTTCACTAACAAATACATTGGAAGACTTGACTATTGTTGTTAAAATACATATGCATTACATTGTATAGAGCCACAAACCACACTAGTAAAATAAAAACATGCTTACATGGGATTCAAACCAATAGCTGTCATAATTTGATAGTGCAAACATAACACCTTACCAACTGTGCCAAACAGTCGGCATACAAACTGCACAATTAATCAGAAATTTAAGTAAATCAGCTACAGTGTCCAAGTTACTAAACATGATATATTCTATGGGGTGTCATAAGCAAGTCATTAGAATACTTTACTACTAAAGTTATAAGACATATGCATTCAATATTTCAGTAAACAAAGAGAAAATAAAGCTATCTATTGGGTTTCACTAAGACTCCATTGGAAGACTTGACTATTGTTGTTAAAAGACATATGCATTCACATTACAGAGCCACAAACCACAATGCAGACTTGTAAAATAAATATATGCTTACATGGTATTCGAACCAATGACAGTCTTAATTTGATAGTGCAAACCCAACACCTTACCTACTGTGCTAACCAGTCTATTCATAACAATCCCACTATTTATCAGAGATTTATATAAATAAGCTACAATGTCAAAGTACTAAACATCATATATTCTATGGGGTGTCATAAGCAAGTCATTAGAATACTTTACTACTAAAGTTATGACATATGCATTCAATACTTGAATAAACAAAGATAAAATAAATCTATCTCTTGTGTTTCACTAACAAATACATTGGAAGACTTGACTATTGTTGTTAAAATACATATGCATTCATATTACAGAGCCACAAACCACAATGCAGACTTGTAAAATAAATATATGCTTACATGGTATTCGAACCAATGACAGTCTTAATTTGATAGTGCAAACCCAACACCTTACATACTGTGCTAACCAGTCTATTCATAACAATCACACAATTTATCAGAGATTTAAGTAAATAAGCTACAGTGTCCAAGGTGCTAAACATCATATATTTTATGGGGTGTCATAAGCAAGTCATTAGAATTCTTTACTACTAAAGTTATGACATATGCATTCAATATTTGAATAAACAAAGATAAAATAAAGCTATCTCTTGGGTTTCACTAACAAATACATTGGAAGACTTGACTATTGTTGTTAAAAGACATATGCATTCATATTATAGAGCCACAAACCACAATGCAGATTTGTAAAATAAATATATGCTTACATGGTATTCGAACCAATGACAGTCTTAACTTGATAGTGCAAACCCAACACCTTACCTACTGTGCTAACCAGTCTACTCATAACAGTCAAATAATTTATCAGAGATTTATGTAAATAAGCTACAGTGTCCAAGGTTCTATACATCATATATTCAATGGGGTGTCATAAGCAAGTCATTAGAATACTTTACTACAAAAGTTATGACATATGCATTCAATACTTGAATAAACAAAGATAAAATAAAGCTATCTCTTGTGTTTCACTAACAAATACATTGGAAGACTTGACTATTGTTGTTAAAATACATATGCATTACATTGTATAGAGCCACAAACCACACTAGTAAAATAAAAACATGCTTACATGGGATTCAAACCAATAGCTGTCATAATTTGAAAGTGCAAACATAACACCTTACCAACTGTGCCAAACAGTCTGCAAACAAACCGCACAATTAATCAGAAATTTAAGTAAATCAGCTACAGTGTCCAAGTTACTAAACATGATATATTCTATGGGGTGTCATAAGCAAGTCATTAGAATACTTTACTACTAAAGTTATAAGACATATGCATTCAATATTTCAGTAAACAAAGAGAAAATAAAGCTATCTATTGGGTTTCACTAAGACTCCATTGGAAGACTTGACTATTGTTGTTAAAAGATATATGCATTCATATTACAGAGCCACAAACCACAATGCAGACTTGTAAAATAAATATATGCTTACATGGTATTCGAACCAACGACAGTCTTAATTTGATAGTTCAAACCCAACACCTTACATACTGTGCTAACCAGTCTATTCATAACAATCGCACAATTTATCAGAGATTTAAGTAAATAAGCTACAGTGTCCAAGGTGCTAAACATCATATATTTTATGGGGTGTCATAAGCAAGTCATTAGAATTCTTTACTACTAAAGTTATGACATATGCATTCAATATTTGAATAAACAAAGATAAAATAAAGCTATCTCTTGGGTTTCACTAACAAATACATTGGAAGACTTGACTACTGTTGTTAAAAGACATATGCATTCATATTATAGAGCCACAAACCACAATGCAGATTTGTAAAATAAATATATGCTTACATGGTATTCGAACCAATGACAGTCTTAATTTGATAGTGCAAACCCAACACCTTACCTACTGTGCTAACCAGTCTATTCATAACAATCACACTATTTATCAGAGATTTAAGTAAATAAGCTACAGTGTCCAAGGTGCTAAACATCATATATTCTATGGGGTGTCATAAGCAAGTCATTAGAATACTTTACTACTAAAGTTATGACATATGCATTCAATACTTGAATAAACAAAGATAAAATAAAGCTATCTCTTGGGTTTCACTAACAAATACATTGGAAGACTTGACTATTGTTGTTAAAATACATATGCATTACATTGTATAGAGCCACAAACCACACTAGTAAAATAAAAACATGCTTACATGGGATTCAAACCAATGGCTGTCATAATTTGATAGTGCAAACCCAACACCTTACCAACTGTGCCAAATAGTCTGCATACAAACTGCACAATTAATCAGAAATTTAAGTAAATCAGCTACAGTGTCAAAGTTACTAAACATGATATATTCTATGTGGTGTCATAAGCAAGTCATTAGAACACTTTACTATTAAATTTATAAGACATATGCATTCAATACTTGAATAAACAAAGATAAAATAAAGCTATCTCTTGGGTTTCACTAACAAATACATTGGAAGACTTGACTATTGTTGTTAAAATACATATGCATTACATTGTATAGAGCCACAAACCACACTAGTAAAATAAAAACATGCTTACATGGGATTCAAACCAATAGCTGTCATAATTTGATAGTGCAAACATAACACCTTACCAACTGTGCCAAACAGTCGGCATACAAACTGCACAATTAATCAGAAATTTAAGTAAATCAGCTACAGTGTCCAAGTTACTAAACATGATATATTCTATGGGGTGTCATAAGCAAGTCATTAGAATACTTTACTACTAAAGTTATAAGACATATGCATTCAATATTTCAGTAAACAAAGAGAAAATAAAGCTATCTATTGGGTTTCACTAAGACTCCATTGGAAGACTTGACTATTGTTGTTAAAAGACATATGCATTCACATTACAGAGCCACAAACCACAATGCAGACTTGTAAAATAAATATATGCTTACATGGTATTCGAACCAATGACAGTCTTAATTTGATAGTGCAAACCCAACACCTTACCTACTGTGCTAACCAGTCTATTCATAACAATCCCACTATTTATCAGAGATTTATATAAATAAGCTACAATGTCAAAGTACTAAACATCATATATTCTATGGGGTGTCATAAGCAAGTCATTAGAATACTTTACTACTAAAGTTATGACATATGCATTCAATACTTGAATAAACAAAGATAAAATAAATCTATCTCTTGTGTTTCACTAACAAATACATTGGAAGACTTGACTATTGTTGTTAAAATACATATGCATTCATATTACAGAGCCACAAACCACAATGCAGACTTGTAAAATAAATATATGCTTACATGGTATTCGAACCAATGACAGTCTTAATTTGATAGTGCAAACCCAACACCTTACATACTGTGCTAACCAGTCTATTCATAACAATCACACAATTTATCAGAGATTTAAGTAAATAAGCTACAGTGTCCAAGGTGCTAAACATCATATATTTTATGGGGTGTCATAAGCAAGTCATTAGAATTCTTTACTACTAAAGTTATGACATATGCATTCAATATTTGAATAAACAAAGATAAAATAAAGCTATCTCTTGGGTTTCACTAACAAATACATTGGAAGACTTGACTATTGTTGTTAAAAGACATATGCATTCATATTATAGAGCCACAAACCACAATGCAGATTTGTAAAATAAATATATGCTTACATGGTATTCGAACCAATGACAGTCTTAACTTGATAGTGCAAACCCAACACCTTACCTACTGTGCTAACCAGTCTACTCATAACAGTCAAATAATTTATCAGAGATTTATGTAAATAAGCTACAGTGTCCAAGGTTCTATACATCATATATTCAATGGGGTGTCATAAGCAAGTCATTAGAATACTTTACTACAAAAGTTATGACATATGCATTCAATACTTGAATAAACAAAGATAAAATAAAGCTATCTCTTGTGTTTCACTAACAAATACATTGGAAGACTTGACTATTGTTGTTAAAATACATATGCATTACATTGTATAGAGCCACAAACCACACTAGTAAAATAAAAACATGCTTACATGGGATTCAAACCAATAGCTGTCATAATTTGAAAGTGCAAACATAACACCTTACCAACTGTGCCAAACAGTCTGCAAACAAACCGCACAATTAATCAGAAATTTAAGTAAATCAGCTACAGTGTCCAAGTTACTAAACATGATATATTCTATGGGGTGTCATAAGCAAGTCATTAGAATACTTTACTACTAAAGTTATAAGACATATGCATTCAATATTTCAGTAAACAAAGAGAAAATAAAGCTATCTATTGGGTTTCACTAAGACTCCACTGGAAGACTTGACTATTGTTGTTAAAAGACATATGCATTCATATTACAGAGCCACAAACCACAATGCAGACTTGTAAAATAAATATATGCTTACATGGTATTCGAACCAATGACAGTCTTAATTTGATAGTGCAAACCCAACACCTTACATACTGTGCTAACCAGTCTATTCATAACAATTGCACAATTTATCAGAGATTTAAGTAAATAAGCTACAGTGTCCAAGGTGCTAAACATCACATATTTTATGGGGTGTCATAAGCAAGTCATTAGAATTCTTTACTACTAAAGTTATGACATATGCATTCAATATTTGAATAAACAAAGATAAAATAAAGCTATCTCTTGGGTTTCACTAACAAATACATTGGAAGACTTGACTATTGTTGTTAAAAGACATATGCATTCATATTATAGAGCCACAAACCACAATGCAGATTTGTAAAATAAATATATGCTTACATGGTATTCGAACCAATGACAGTCTTAACTTGATAGTGCAAACCCAACACCTTACCTACTGTGCTAACCAGTCTACTCATAACAATCCTGCTATTTATCAGAGATTTATATAAATAAGCTACAGTGTCGAAGGTTCTAAACATCATATATTCAATGGGGTGTCATAAGCAAGTCATTAGAATACTTTACTACTAAAGTTATGACATATGCATTCAATACTTGAATAAACAAAGATAAAATAAAGCTATCTCTTGTGTTTCACTAACAAATACATTGGAAGACTTGACTATTGTTGTTAAAATACATATGCATTACATTGTATAGAGCCACAAACCACACTAGTAAAATAAAAACATGCTTACATGGGATTCAAACCAATAGCTGTCATAATTTGATAGTGCAAACATAACACCTTACCAACTGTGCCAAACAGTCTGCATACAAACTGCACAATTAATCAGAAATTTAAGTAAATCAGCTACAGTGTCCAAGTTACTAAACATGATATATTCTATGGGGTGTCATAAGCAAGACATTAGAATACTTTACTACTAAAGTTATAAGACATATGCATTCAATATTTCAGTAAACAAAGAGAAAATAAAGCTATCTATTGGGTTTCACTAAGACTCCATTGGAAGACTTGACTATTGTTGTTAAAAGACATATGCATTCATATTACAGAGCCACAAACCACAATGCAGACTAGTTAAATAGAAACATGCTTACATGGGATTCAAACAATGACAGTCTTAATTTGATAGTGCAAACCCAACACCTTACCAACTGTGCCAAACAGTCTGCATACAAACCTCACAATTAATCAGAAATTTAAGTAAATCAGCTACAGTGTCCAAGGTACTAAACATGATATATTCTATGGGGTGTCATAAGCAAGTCATTAGAATACTTTACTACTAAAGTTATAAGACATATGCATTCAATATTTCAGTAAACAAAGAGAAAATAAAGCTATCTATTGGGTTTCACTAAGACTCCATTGGAAGACTTGACTATTGTTGTTAAAAGATATATGCATTCATATTACAGAGCCACAAACCACAATGCAGACTTGTAAAATAAATATATGCTTACATGGTATTCGAACCAATGACAGTCTTAATTTGATAGTTCAAACCCAACACCTTACATACTGTGCTAACCAGTCTATTCATAACAATCGCACAATTTATCAGAGATTTAAGTAAATAAGCTACAGTGTCCAAGGTGCTAAACATCATATATTTTATGGGGTGTCATAAGCAAGTCATTAGAATTCTTTACTACTAAAGTTATGACATATGCATTCAATATTTGAATAAACAAAGATAAAATAAAGCTATCTCTTGGGTTTCACTAACAAATACATTGGAAGACTTGACTACTGTTGTTAAAAGACATATGCATTCATATTATAGAGCCACAAACCATAATGCAGATTTGTAAAATAAATATATGCTTACATGGTATTCGAACCAATGACAGTCTTAATTTGATAGTGCAAACCCAACACCTTACCTACTGTGCTAACCAGTCTATTCATAACAATCACACTATTTATCAGAGATTTAAGTAAATAAGCTACAGTGTCCAAGGTGCTAAACATCATATATTCTATGGGGTGTCATAAGCAAGTCATTAGAATACTTTACTACTAAAGTTATGACATATGCATTCAATACTTGAATAAACAAAGATAAAATAAAGCTATCTCTTGGGTTTCACTAACAAATACATTGGAAGACTTGACTATTGTTGTTAAAATACATATGCATTACATTGTATAGAGCCACAAACCACACTAGTAAAATAAAAACATGCTTACATGGGATTCAAACCAATGGCTGTCATAATTTGATAGTGCAAACCCAACACCTTACCAACTGTGCCAAATAGTCTGCATACAAACTGCACAATTAATCAGAAATTTAAGTAAATCAGCTACAGTGTCAAAGTTACTAAACATGATATATTCTATGTGGTGTCATAAGCAAGTCATTAGAACACTTTACTATTAAATTTATAAGACATATGCATTCAATACTTGAATAAACAAAGATAAAATAAAGCTATCTCTTGGGTTTCACTAACAAATACATTGGAAGACTTGACTATTGTTGTTAAAATACATATGCATTACATTGTATAGAGCCACAAACCACACTAGTAAAATAAAAACATGCTTACATGGGATTCAAACCAATAGCTGTCATAATTTGATAGTGCAAACATAACACCTTACCAACTGTGCCAAACAGTCGGCATACAAACTGCACAATTAATCAGAAATTTAAGTAAATCAGCTACAGTGTCCAAGTTACTAAACATGATATATTCTATGGGGTGTCATAAGCAAGTCATTAGAATACTTTACTACTAAAGTTATAAGACATATGCATTCAATATTTCAGTAAACAAAGAGAAAATAAAGCTATCTATTGGGTTTCACTAAGACTCCATTGGAAGACTTGACTATTGTTGTTAAAAGACATATGCATTCACATTACAGAGCCACAAACCACAATGCAGACTTGTAAAATAAATATATGCTTACATGGTATTCGAACCAATGACAGTCTTAATTTGATAGTGCAAACCCAACACCTTACCTACTGTGCTAACCAGTCTATTCATAACAATCCCACTATTTATCAGAGATTTATATAAATAAGCTACAATGTCAAAGTACTAAACATCATATATTCTATGGGGTGTCATAAGCAAGTCATTAGAATACTTTACTACTAAAGTTATGACATATGCATTCAATACTTGAATAAACAAAGATAAAATAAATCTATCTCTTGTGTTTCACTAACAAATACATTGGAAGACTTGACTATTGTTGTTAAAATACATATGCATTCATATTACAGAGCCACAAACCACAATGCAGACTTGTAAAATAAATATATGCTTACATGGTATTCGAACCAATGACAGTCTTAATTTGATAGTGCAAACCCAACACCTTACATACTGTGCTAACCAGTCTATTCATAACAATCACACAATTTATCAGAGATTTAAGTAAATAAGCTACAGTGTCCAAGGTGCTAAACATCATATATTTTATGGGGTGTCATAAGCAAGTCATTAGAATTCTTTACTACTAAAGTTATGACATATGCATTCAATATTTGAATAAACAAAGATAAAATAAAGCTATCTCTTGGGTTTCACTAACAAATACATTGGAAGACTTGACTATTGTTGTTAAAAGACATATGCATTCATATTATAGAGCCACAAACCACAATGCAGATTTGTAAAATAAATATATGCTTACATGGTATTCGAACCAATGACAGTCTTAACTTGATAGTGCAAACCCAACACCTTACCTACTGTGCTAACCAGTCTACTCATAACAGTCAAATAATTTATCAGAGATTTATGTAAATAAGCTACAGTGTCCAAGGTTCTATACATCATATATTCAATGGGGTGTCATAAGCAAGTCATTAGAATACTTTACTACAAAAGTTATGACATATGCATTCAATACTTGAATAAACAAAGATAAAATAAAGCTATCTCTTGTGTTTCACTAACAAATACATTGGAAGACTTGACTATTGTTGTTAAAATACATATGCATTACATTGTATAGAGCCACAAACCACACTAGTAAAATAAAAACATGCTTACATGGGATTCAAACCAATAGCTGTCATAATTTGAAAGTGCAAACATAACACCTTACCAACTGTGCCAAACAGTCTGCAAACAAACCGCACAATTAATCAGAAATTTAAGTAAATCAGCTACAGTGTCCAAGTTACTAAACATGATATATTCTATGGGGTGTCATAAGCAAGTCATTAGAATACTTTACTACTAAAGTTATAAGACATATGCATTCAATATTTCAGTAAACAAAGAGAAAATAAAGCTATCTATTGGGTTTCACTAAGACTCCATTGGAAGACTTGACTATTGTTGTTAAAAGATATATGCATTCATATTACAGAGCCACAAACCACAATGCAGACTTGTAAAATAAATATATGCTTACATGGTATTCGAACCAACGACAGTCTTAATTTGATAGTTCAAACCCAACACCTTACATACTGTGCTAACCAGTCTATTCATAACAATCGCACAATTTATCAGAGATTTAAGTAAATAAGCTACAGTGTCCAAGGTGCTAAACATCATATATTTTATGGGGTGTCATAAGCAAGTCATTAGAATTCTTTACTACTAAAGTTATGACATATGCATTCAATATTTGAATAAACAAAGATAAAATAAAGCTATCTCTTGGGTTTCACTAACAAATACATTGGAAGACTTGACTACTGTTGTTAAAAGACATATGCATTCATATTATAGAGCCACAAACCACAATGCAGATTTGTAAAATAAATATATGCTTACATGGTATTCGAACCAATGACAGTCTTAATTTGATAGTGCAAACCCAACACCTTACCTACTGTGCTAACCAGTCTATTCATAACAATCACACTATTTATCAGAGATTTAAGTAAATAAGCTACAGTGTCCAAGGTGCTAAACATCATATATTCTATGGGGTGTCATAAGCAAGTCATTAGAATACTTTACTACTAAAGTTATGACATATGCATTCAATACTTGAATAAACAAAGATAAAATAAAGCTATCTCTTGGGTTTCACTAACAAATACATTGGAAGACTTGACTATTGTTGTTAAAATACATATGCATTACATTGTATAGAGCCACAAACCACACTAGTAAAATAAAAACATGCTTACATGGGATTCAAACCAATGGCTGTCATAATTTGATAGTGCAAACCCAACACCTTACCAACTGTGCCAAATAGTCTGCATACAAACTGCACAATTAATCAGAAATTTAAGTAAATCAGCTACAGTGTCAAAGTTACTAAACATGATATATTCTATGTGGTGTCATAAGCAAGTCATTAGAACACTTTACTATTAAATTTATAAGACATATGCATTCAATACTTGAATAAACAAAGATAAAATAAAGCTATCTCTTGGGTTTCACTAACAAATACATTGGAAGACTTGACTATTGTTGTTAAAATACATATGCATTACATTGTATAGAGCCACAAACCACACTAGTAAAATAAAAACATGCTTACATGGGATTCAAACCAATAGCTGTCATAATTTGATAGTGCAAACATAACACCTTACCAACTGTGCCAAACAGTCGGCATACAAACTGCACAATTAATCAGAAATTTAAGTAAATCAGCTACAGTGTCCAAGTTACTAAACATGATATATTCTATGGGGTGTCATAAGCAAGTCATTAGAATACTTTACTACTAAAGTTATAAGACATATGCATTCAATATTTCAGTAAACAAAGAGAAAATAAAGCTATCTATTGGGTTTCACTAAGACTCCATTGGAAGACTTGACTATTGTTGTTAAAAGACATATGCATTCACATTACAGAGCCACAAACCACAATGCAGACTTGTAAAATAAATATATGCTTACATGGTATTCGAACCAATGACAGTCTTAATTTGATAGTGCAAACCCAACACCTTACCTACTGTGCTAACCAGTCTATTCATAACAATCCCACTATTTATCAGAGATTTATATAAATAAGCTACAATGTCAAAGTACTAAACATCATATATTCTATGGGGTGTCATAAGCAAGTCATTAGAATACTTTACTACTAAAGTTATGACATATGCATTCAATACTTGAATAAACAAAGATAAAATAAATCTATCTCTTGTGTTTCACTAACAAATACATTGGAAGACTTGACTATTGTTGTTAAAATACATATGCATTCATATTACAGAGCCACAAACCACAATGCAGACTTGTAAAATAAATATATGCTTACATGGTATTCGAACCAATGACAGTCTTAATTTGATAGTGCAAACCCAACACCTTACATACTGTGCTAACCAGTCTATTCATAACAATCACACAATTTATCAGAGATTTAAGTAAATAAGCTACAGTGTCCAAGGTGCTAAACATCATATATTTTATGGGGTGTCATAAGCAAGTCATTAGAATTCTTTACTACTAAAGTTATGACATATGCATTCAATATTTGAATAAACAAAGATAAAATAAAGCTATCTCTTGGGTTTCACTAACAAATACATTGGAAGACTTGACTATTGTTGTTAAAAGACATATGCATTCATATTATAGAGCCACAAACCACAATGCAGATTTGTAAAATAAATATATGCTTACATGGTATTCGAACCAATGACAGTCTTAACTTGATAGTGCAAACCCAACACCTTACCTACTGTGCTAACCAGTCTACTCATAACAGTCAAATAATTTATCAGAGATTTATGTAAATAAGCTACAGTGTCCAAGGTTCTATACATCATATATTCAATGGGGTGTCATAAGCAAGTCATTAGAATACTTTACTACAAAAGTTATGACATATGCATTCAATACTTGAATAAACAAAGATAAAATAAAGCTATCTCTTGTGTTTCACTAACAAATACATTGGAAGACTTGACTATTGTTGTTAAAATACATATGCATTACATTGTATAGAGCCACAAACCACACTAGTAAAATAAAAACATGCTTACATGGGATTCAAACCAATAGCTGTCATAATTTGAAAGTGCAAACATAACACCTTACCAACTGTGCCAAACAGTCTGCAAACAAACCGCACAATTAATCAGAAATTTAAGTAAATCAGCTACAGTGTCCAAGTTACTAAACATGATATATTCTATGGGGTGTCATAAGCAAGTCATTAGAATACTTTACTACTAAAGTTATAAGACATATGCATTCAATATTTCAGTAAACAAAGAGAAAATAAAGCTATCTATTGGGTTTCACTAAGACTCCACTGGAAGACTTGACTATTGTTGTTAAAAGACATATGCATTCATATTACAGAGCCACAAACCACAATGCAGACTTGTAAAATAAATATATGCTTACATGGTATTCGAACCAATGACAGTCTTAATTTGATAGTGCAAACCCAACACCTTACATACTGTGCTAACCAGTCTATTCATAACAATTGCACAATTTATCAGAGATTTAAGTAAATAAGCTACAGTGTCCAAGGTGCTAAACATCACATATTTTATGGGGTGTCATAAGCAAGTCATTAGAATTCTTTACTACTAAAGTTATGACATATGCATTCAATATTTGAATAAACAAAGATAAAATAAAGCTATCTCTTGGGTTTCACTAACAAATACATTGGAAGACTTGACTATTGTTGTTAAAAGACATATGCATTCATATTATAGAGCCACAAACCACAATGCAGATTTGTAAAATAAATATATGCTTACATGGTATTCGAACCAATGACAGTCTTAACTTGATAGTGCAAACCCAACACCTTACCTACTGTGCTAACCAGTCTACTCATAACAATCCCGCTATTTATCAGAGATTTATATAAATAAGCTACAGTGTCGAAGGTTCTAAACATCATATATTCAATGGGGTGTCATAAGCAAGTCATTAGAATACTTTACTACTAAAGTTATGACATATGCATTCAATACTTGAATAAACAAACATAAAATAAAGCTATCTCTTGTGTTTCACTAACAAATACATTGGAAGACTTGACTATTGCTGTTAAAATACATATGCATTACATTGTATAGAGCCACAAACCACACTAGTAAAATAAAAACATGCTTACATGGGATTCAAACCAATAGCTGTCATAATTTGATAGTGCAAACATAACACCTTACCAACTGTGCCAAACAGTCTGCATACAAACTGCACAATTAATCAGAAATTTAAGTAAATCAGCTACAGTGTCCAAGTTACTAAACATGATATATTCTATGGGGTGTCATAAGCAAGTCATTAGAATACTTTACTACTAACGTTATAAGACATATGCATTCAATATTTCAGTAAACAAAGAGAAAATAAAGCTATCTATTGGGTTTCACTAAGACTCCATTGGAAGACTTGACTATTGTTGTTAAAAGACATATGCATTCATATTACAGAGCCACAAACCACAATGCAGACTAGTTAAATAGAAACATGCTTACATGGGATTCAAACAATGACAGTCTTAATTTGATAGTGCAAACCCAACACCTTACCAACTGTGCCAAACAGTCTGCATACAAACCTCACAATTAATCAGAAATTTAAGTAAATCAGCTACAGTGTCCAAGGTACTAAACATGATATATTCTATGGGGTGTCATAAGCAAGTCATTAGAATACTTTACTACTAAAGTTATAAGACATATGCATTCAATATTTCAGTAAACAAAGAGAAAATAAAGCTATCTATTGGGTTTCACTAAGACTCCATTGGAAGACTTGACTATTGTTGTTAAAAGATATATGCATTCATATTACAGAGCCACAAACCACAATGCAGACTTGTAAAATAAATATATGCTTACATGGTATTCGAACCAATGACAGTCTTAATTTGATAGTTCAAACCCAACACCTTACATACTGTGCTAACCAGTCTATTCATAACAATCGCACAATTTATCAGAGATTTAAGTAAATAAGCTACAGTGTCCAAGGTGCTAAACATCATATATTTTATGGGGTGTCATAAGCAAGTCATTAGAATTCTTTACTACTAAAGTTATGACATATGCATTCAATATTTGAATAAACAAAGATAAAATAAAGCTATCTCTTCGGTTTCACTAACAAATACATTGGAAGACTTGACTACTGTTGTTAAAAGACATATGCATTCATATTATAGAGCCACAAACCACAATGCAGATTTGTAAAATAAATATATGCTTACATGGTATTCGAACCAATGACAGTCTTAATTTGATAGTGCAAACCCAACACCTTACCTACTGTGCTAACCAGTCTATTCATAACAATCACACTATTTATCAGAGATTTAAGTAAATAAGCTACAGTGTCCAAGGTGCTAAACATCATATATTCTATGGGGTGTCATAAGCAAGTCATTAGAATACTTTACTACTAAAGTTATGACATATGCATTCAATACTTGAATAAACAAAGATAAAATAAAGCTATCTCTTGGGTTTCACTAACAAATACATTGGAAGACTTGACTATTGTTGTTAAAATACATATGCATTACATTGTATAGAGCCACAAACCACACTAGTAAAATAAAAACATGCTTACATGGGATTCAAACCAATGGCTGTCATAATTTGATAGTGCAAACCCAACACCTTACCAACTGTGCCAAATAGTCTGCATACAAACTGCACAATTAATCAGAAATTTAAGTAAATCAGCTACAGTGTCAAAGTTACTAAACATGATATATTCTATGTGGTGTCATAAGCAAGTCATTAGAACACTTTACTATTAAATTTATAAGACATATGCATTCAATACTTGAATAAACAAAGATAAAATAAAGCTATCTCTTGGGTTTCACTAACAAATACATTGGAAGACTTGACTATTGTTGTTAAAATACATATGCATTACATTGTATAGAGCCACAAACCACACTAGTAAAATAAAAACATGCTTACATGGGATTCAAACCAATAGCTGTCATAATTTGATAGTGCAAACATAACACCTTACCAACTGTGCCAAACAGTCGGCATACAAACTGCACAATTAATCAGAAATTTAAGTAAATCAGCTACAGTGTCCAAGTTACTAAACATGATATATTCTATGGGGTGTCATAAGCAAGTCATTAGAATACTTTACTACTAAAGTTATAAGACATATGCATTCAATATTTCAGTAAACAAAGAGAAAATAAAGCTATCTATTGGGTTTCACTAAGACTCCATTGGAAGACTTGACTATTGTTGTTAAAAGACATATGCATTCACATTACAGAGCCACAAACCACAATGCAGACTTGTAAAATAAATATATGCTTACATGGTATTCGAACCAATGACAGTCTTAATTTGATAGTGCAAACCCAACACCTTACCTACTGTGCTAACCAGTCTATTCATAACAATCCCACTATTTATCAGAGATTTATATAAATAAGCTACAATGTCAAAGTACTAAACATCATATATTCTATGGGGTGTCATAAGCAAGTCATTAGAATACTTTACTACTAAAGTTATGACATATGCATTCAATACTTGAATAAACAAAGATAAAATAAATCTATCTCTTGTGTTTCACTAACAAATACATTGGAAGACTTGACTATTGTTGTTAAAATACATATGCATTCATATTACAGAGCCACAAACCACAATGCAGACTTGTAAAATAAATATATGCTTACATGGTATTCGAACCAATGACAGTCTTAATTTGATAGTGCAAACCCAACACCTTACATACTGTGCTAACCAGTCTATTCATAACAATCACACAATTTATCAGAGATTTAAGTAAATAAGCTACAGTGTCCAAGGTGCTAAACATCATATATTTTATGGGGTGTCATAAGCAAGTCATTAGAATTCTTTACTACTAAAGTTATGACATATGCATTCAATATTTGAATAAACAAAGATAAAATAAAGCTATCTCTTGGGTTTCACTAACAAATACATTGGAAGACTTGACTATTGTTGTTAAAAGACATATGCATTCATATTATAGAGCCACAAACCACAATGCAGATTTGTAAAATAAATATATGCTTACATGGTATTCGAACCAATGACAGTCTTAACTTGATAGTGCAAACCCAACACCTTACCTACTGTGCTAACCAGTCTACTCATAACCGTCAAATAATTTATCAGAGATTTATGTAAATAAGCTACAGTGTCCAAGGTTCTATACATCATATATTCAATGGGGTGTCATAAGCAAGTCATTAGAATACTTTACTACAAAAGTTATGACATATGCATTCAATACTTGAATAAACAAAGATAAAATAAAGCTATCTCTTGTGTTTCACTAACAAATACATTGGAAGACTTGACTATTGTTGTTAAAATACATATGCATTACATTGTATAGAGCCACAAACCACACTAGTAAAATAAAAACATGCTTACATGGGATTCAAACCAATAGCTGTCATAATTTGAAAGTGCAAACATAACACCTTACCAACTGTGCCAAACAGTCTGCAAACAAACCGCACAATTAATCAGAAATTTAAGTAAATCAGCTACAGTGTCCAAGTTACTAAACATGATATATTCTATGGGGTGTCATAAGCAAGTCATTAGAATACTTTACTACTAAAGTTATAAGACATATGCATTCAATATTTCAGTAAACAAAGAGAAAATAAAGCTATCTATTGGGTTTCACTAAGACTCCACTGGAAGACTTGACTATTGTTGTTAAAAGACATATGCATTCATATTACAGAGCCACAAACCACAATGCAGACTTGTAAAATAAATATATGCTTACATGGTATTCGAACCAATGACAGTCTTAATTTGATAGTGCAAACCCAACACCTTACATACTGTGCTAACCAGTCTATTCATAACAATTGCACAATTTATCAGAGATTTAAGTAAATAAGCTACAGTGTCCAAGGTGCTAAACATCACATATTTTATGGGGTGTCATAAGCAAGTCATTAGAATTCTTTACTACTAAAGTTATGACATATGCATTCAATATTTGAATAAACAAAGATAAAATAAAGCTATCTCTTGGGTTTCACTAACAAATACATTGGAAGACTTGACTATTGTTGTTAAAAGACATATGCATTCATATTATAGAGCCACAAACCACAATGCAGATTTGTAAAATAAATATATGCTTACATGGTATTCGAACCAATGACAGTCTTAACTTGATAGTGCAAACCCAACACCTTACCTACTGTGCTAACCAGTCTACTCATAACAATCCCGCTATTTATCAGAGATTTATATAAATAAGCTACAGTGTCGAAGGTTCTAAACATCATATATTCAATGGGGTGTCATAAGCAAGTCATTAGAATACTTTACTACTAAAGTTATGACATATGCATTCAATACTTGAATAAACAAACATAAAATAAAGCTATCTCTTGTGTTTCACTAACAAATACATTGGAAGACTTGACTATTGCTGTTAAAATACATATGCATTACATTGTATAGAGCCACAAACCACACTAGTAAAATAAAAACATGCTTACATGGGATTCAAACCAATAGCTGTCATAATTTGATAGTGCAAACATAACACCTTACCAACTGTGCCAAACAGTCTGCACACAAACTGCACAATTAATCAGAAATTTAAGTAAATCAGCTACAGTGTCCAAGTTACTAAACATGATATATTCTATGGGGTGTCATAAGCAAGTCATTAGAATACTTTACTACTAACGTTATAAGACATATGCATTCAATATTTCAGTAAACAAAGAGAAAATAAAGCTATCTATTGGGTTTCACTAAGACTCCATTGGAAGACTTGACTATTGTTGTTAAAAGACATATGCATTCATATTACAGAGCCACAAACCACAATGCAGACTAGTTAAATAGAAACATGCTTACATGGGATTCAAACAATGACAGTCTTAATTTGATAGTTCAAACCCAACACCTTACCAACTGTGCCAAACAGTCTGCATACAAGCCTCACAATTAATCAGAAATTTAAGTAAATCAGCTACAGTGTCCAAGGTACTAAACATGATATATTCTATGGGGTGTCATAAGCAAGTCATTAGAATACTTTACTACTAAAGTTATAAGACATATGCATTCAATATTTCAGTAAACAAAGAGAAAATAAAGCTATCTATTGGGTTTCACTAAGACTCCATTGGAAGACTTGACTATTGTTGTTAAAAGATATATGCATTCATATTACAGAGCCACAAACCACAATGCAGACTTGTAAAATAAATATATGCTTACATAGTATTCGAACCAATGACAGTCTTAATTTGATAGTTCAAACCCAACAGCTTACATACTGTGCTAACCAGTCTATTCATAACAATCGCACAATTTATCAGAGATTTAAGTAAATAAGCTACAGTGTCCAAGGTGCTAAACATCATATATTTTATGGGGTGTCATAAGCAAGTCATTAGAATTCTTTACTACTAAAGTTATGACATATGCATTCAATATTTGAATAAACAAAGATAAAATAAAGCTATCTCTTGGGTTTCACTAACAAATACATTGGAAGACTTGACTACTGTTGTTAAAAGACATATGCATTCATATTATAGAGCCACAAACCACAATGCAGATTTGTAAAATAAATATATGCTTACATGGCATTCGAACCAATGACAGTCTTAATTTGATAGTGCAAACCCAACACCTTACCTACTGTGCTAACCAGTCTATTCATAACAATCCCACTATTTATCAGAGATTTAAGTAAATAAGCTACAGTGTCCAAGGTGCTAAACATCATATATTCTATGGGGTGTCATAAGCAAGTCATTAGAATACTTTACTACTAAAGTTATGACATATGCATTCAATACTTGAATAAACAAAGATAAAATAAAGCTATCTCTTGGGTTTCACTAACAAATACATTGGAAGACTTGACTATTGTTGTTAAAATACATATGCATTACATTGTATAGAGCCACAAACCACACTAGTAAAATAAAAACATGCTTACATGGGATTCAAACCAATGGCTGTCATAATTTGATAGTGCAAACCCAACACCTTACCAACTGTGCCAAATAGTCTGCATACAAACTGCACAATTAATCAGAAATTTAAGTAAATCAGCTACAGTGTCCAAGTTACTAAACATGATATATTCTATGTGGTGTCATAAGCAAGTCATTAGAACACTTTACTATTAAATTTATAAGACATATGCATTCAATACTTGAATAAACAAAGATAAAAAAAAGCTATCTCTTGGGTTTCACTAACAAATACATTGGAAGACTTGACTATTGTTGTTAAAATACATATGCATTACATTGTATAGAGCCACAAACCACACTAGTAAAATAAAAACATGCTTACATGGGATTCAAACCAATAGCTGTCATAATTTGATAGTGCAAACATAACACCTTACCAACCGTGCCAAACAGTCGGCATACAAACTGCTCAATTAATCAGAAATTTAAGTAAATCAGCTACAGTGTCCAAGTTACTAAACATGATATATTCTATGGGATGTCATAAGCAAGTCATTAGAATACTTTACTACTAAAGTTATAAGACATATGCATTCAATATTTCAGTAAACAAAGAGAAAATAAAGCTATCTATTGGGTTTAACTAAGACTCCATTGGAAGACTTGACTATTGTTGTTAAAAGACATATGCATTCATATTACAGAGCCACAAACCACAATGCAGACTTGTAAAATAAATATATGCTTACATGGTATTCGAACCAATGACAGTCTTAATTTGATAGTGCAAACCCAACACCTTACCTACTGTGCTAACCAGTCTATTCATAACAATCCCACTATTTATCAGAGATTTAAGTAAATAAGCTACAGTGTCCAAGTACTAAACATCATATATTCTATGGGGTGTCATAAGCAAGTCATTAGAATACTTTACTACTAAAGTTATGACATATGCATTCAATACTTGAATAAACAAAGATAAAATAAATCTATCTCTTGTGTTTCACTAACAAATACATTGGAAGACTTGACTATTGTTGTTAAAATACATATGCATTACATTGTATAGAGCCACAAACCACACTAGTAAAATAAAAACATGCTTACATGGTATTCGAACCAATGACAGTCTTAATTTGATAGTGCAAACCCAACACCTTACCAACTGTGCCAAACAGTCTGCATACAAACTGCACAATTAATCAGAAATTTAAGTAAATCAGCTACAGTGTCCAAGGTACTAAACATGATATATTCTATGGGGTGTCATAAGCAAGTCATTAGAATACTTTACTACTAAAGTTATAAGACATATGCATTCAATATTTCAGTAAACAAAGAGAAAATAAAGCTATCTATTGGGTTTCACTAAGACTCCATTGGAAGACTTGACTATTGTTGTTAAAAGATATATGCATTCATATTACAGAGCCACAAACCACAATGCAGACTTGTAAAATAAATATATGCTTACATGGTATTCGAACCAATGACAGTCTTAATTTGATAGTTCAAACCCAACACCTTACATACTGTGCTAACCAGTCTATTCATAACAATCGCACAATTTATCAGAGATTTAAGTAAATAAGCTACAGTGTCCAAGGTGCTAAACATCATATATTTTATGGGGTGTCATAAGCAAGTCATTAGAATTCTTTACTACTAAAGTTATGACATATGCATTCAATATTTGAATAAACAAAGATAAAATAAAGCTATCTCTTGGGTTTCACTAACAAATACATTGGAAGACTTGACTACTGTTGTTAAAAGACATATGCATTCATATTATAGAGCCACAAACCACAATGCAGATTTGTAAAATAAATATATGCTTACATGGTATTCGAACCAATGACAGTCTTAATTTGATAGTGCAAACCCAACACCTTACCTACTGTGCTAACCAGTCTATTCATAACAATCCCACTATTTATCAGAGATTTAAGTAAATAAGCTACAGTGTCCAAGGTGCTAAACATCATATATTCTATGGGGTGTCATAAGCAAGTCATTAGAATACTTTACTACTAAAGTTATGACATATGCATTCAATACTTGAATAAACAAAGATAAAATAAAGCTATCTCTTGGGTTTCACTATCAAATACATTGGAAGACTTGACTATTGTTGTTAAAATACATATGCATTACATTGTATAGAGCCACAAACCACACTTGTAAAATAAAAACATGCTTACATGGGATTCAAACCAATGGCTGTCATAATTTGATAGCGCAAACCCAACACCTTACCAACTGTGCCAAATAGTCTGCATACAAACTGCACAATTAATCAGAAATTTAAGTAAATCAGCTACAGTGTCCAAGTTACTAAACATGATATATTCTATGTGGTGTCATAAGCAAGTCATTAGAACACTTTACTATTAAATTTATAAGACATATGCATTCAATACTTGAATAAACAAAGATAAAATAAAGCTATCTCTTGGGTTTCACTAACAAATACATTGGAAGACTTGACTATTGTTGTTAAAATACATATGCATTACATTGTATAGAGCCACAAACCACACTAGTAAAATAAAAACATGCTTACATGGGATTCAAACCAATAGCTGTCATAATTTGATAGTGCAAACATAACACCTTACCAACCGTGCCAAACAGTCTGCATACAAACTGCACAATTAATCAGAAATTTAAGTAAATCAGCTACAGTGTCCAAGGTACTAAACATGATATATTCTATGGGGTGTCATAAGCAAGTCATTAGAATACTTTACTACTAAAGTTATAAGACATATGCATTCAATATTTCAGTAAACAAAGAGAAAATAAAGCTATCTATTGGGTTTCACTAAGACTCCATTGGAAGACTTGACTATTGTTGTTAAAAGACATATGCATTCATATTATAGAGCCACAAACCACAATGCAGACTTGTAAAATAAATATATGCTTACATGGTATTCGAACCAATGACAGTCTTAATTTGATAGTGCAAACCCAACACTTTACCTACTGTGCTAACCAGTCTATTCATAATAATCCCACTATTTATCAGAGATTTAAGTAAATAAGCTACAGTGTCCAAGTACTAAACACCATATATTCTATGGGGTGTCATAAGCAAGTCATTAGAATACTTTACTACTAAAGTTATGACATATGCATTCAATACTTGAATAAACAAAGATAAAATAAAGCTATCTCTTGTGTTTCACTAACAAATACATTGGAAGACTTGACTATTGTTGTTAAAATACATATGCATTACATTGTATAGAGCCACAAACCACACTAGTAAAATAAAAACATGCTTATATGGAATTCAAACCAATAGCTGTCATAATTTGATAGTGCAAACCCAACACCTTACCAACTGTGCCAAACAGTCTGCATACAAACTGCACAATTAATCAGAAATTTAAGTAAATCAGCTACAGTGTCCAAGTTACTAAACATGATATATTCTATGGGGTGTCATAAGCAAGTCATTAGAATACTTTACTACTAAAGTTATAAGACATATGCATTCAATATTTCAGTAAACAAAGAGAAAATAAAGCTATCTATTGGGTTTCACTAAGACTCCATTGGAAGACTTGACTATTGTTGTTAAAAGACATATGCATTCATATTACAGAGCCACAAACCACAATGCAGACTTGTAAAATAAATATATGCTTACATGGTATTCGAACCAATGACAGTCTTAATTTGATAGTGCAAACCCAACACCTTACCTACTGTGCTAACCAGTCTACTCATAAAAACCCCACTATTTATCAGAGATTTAAGTAAATAAGCTACAGTGTCCAAGTACTAAACATCATATATTCTATGGGGTGTCATAAGCAAGTCATTAGAATACTTTACTACTAAAGTTATGACATATGCATTCAATACTTGAATAAACAAAGATAAAATAAAGCTATCTCTTGTGTTTCACTAACAAATACATTGGAAGACTTGACTATTGTTGTTAAAATACATATGCATTACATTGTATAGAGCCACAAACCACACTAGTAAAATAAAAACATGCTTACATGGGATTCAAACCAATGGCTGTCATAATGTGATAGTGCAAACCCAACACCTTACCAACTGTGCCAAACAGTCTGCATACAAATTACAAAATTAATCAGAAATTTAAGTAAATCAGCTACAGTGTCCAAGGTTCTAAACATCATATATTCAATGGGGTGTCATAAGCAAGTCATTAGAATACTTTACCACTAAAGTTATGACATATGCATTCAATACTTGAATAAACAAAGATAAAATAAAGCTATCTCTTGGGTTTCACTAACAAATACATTGGAAGACTTGACTATTGTTGATAAAATACATATGCATTCATATTACAGAGCCACAAACCACAATGCAGACTTGTAAAATAAATATATGCTTACATGGTATTCGAACCAATGACAGTCTTAATTTGATAGTGCAAACCCAAAACCTTACCAACTGTGCCAAACAGTCTGCATACAAACTGCACAATTAATCAGAAATTTAAGTAAATCAGCTACAGTGTCCAAGTTACTAAACATGATATATTCTATGGGGTGTCATAAGCAAGTCATTAGAATACTTTACTACTAAAGTTATAAGACATATGCATTCAATATTTCAGTAAACAAAGAGAAAATAAAGCTATCTATTGGGTTTCACTAAGACTCCATTGGAAGACTTGACTATTGTTGTTAAAAGACATATGCATTCATATTACAGAGCCACAAACCACAATGCAGACTTGTAAAATAAATATATGCTTACATGGTATTCGAACCAATGACAGTCTTAATTTGATAGTTCAAACCCAACACCTTACATACTGTGCTAACCAGTCTATTCATAACAATCGCACAATTTATCAGAGATTTAAGTAAATAAGCTACAGTGTCCAAGGTGCTAAACATCATATATTTTATGGGGTGTCATAAGCAAGTCATTAGAATTCTTTACTACTAAAGTTATGACATATGCATTCAATATTTGAATAAACAAAGATAAAATAAAGCTATCTCTTGGGTTTCACTAACAAATACATTGGAAGACTTGACTACTGTTGTTAAAAGACATATGCATTCATATTATAGAGCCACAAACCACAATGCAGATTTGTAAAATAAATATATGCTTACATGGTATTCGAACCAATGACAGTCTTAATTTGATAGTACAAACCCAACACCTTACCTACTGTGCTAACCAGTCTATTCATAACAATCCCACTATTTATCAGAGATTTAAGTAAATAAGCTACAGTGTCCAAGGTGCTAAACATCATATATTCTATGGGGTGTCATAAGCAAGTCATTAGAATACTTTACTACTAAAGTTATGACATATGCATTCAATACTTGAATAAACAAAGATAAAATAAAGCTATCTCTTGGGTTTCACTATCAAATACATTGGAAGACTTGACTATTGTTGTTAAAATACATATGCATTACATTGTATAGAGCCACAAACCACACTTGTAAAATAAAAACATGCTTACATGGGATTCAAACCAATGGCTGTCATAATTTGATAGCGCAAACCCAACACCTTACCAACTGTGCCAAATAGTCTGCATACAAACTGCACAATTAATCAGAAATTTAAGTAAATCAGCTACAGTGTCCAAGTTAATAAACATGATATATTCTATGTGGTGTCATAAGCAAGTCATTAGAACACTTTACTATTAAATTTATAAGACATATGCATTCAATACTTGAATAAACAAAGATAAAATAAAGCTATCTCTTGGGTTTCACTAACAAATACATTGGAAGACTTGACTATTGTTGTTAAAATACATATGCATTACATTGTATAGAGCCACAAACCACACTAGTAAAATAAAAACATGCTTACATGGGATTCAAACCAATAGCTGTCATAATTTGATAGTGCAAACATAACACCTTACCAACCGTGCCAAACAGTCTGCATACAAACTGCACAATTAATCAGAAATTTAAGTAAATCAGCTACAGTGTCCAAGGTACTAAACATTATATATTCTATGGGGTGTCATAAGCAAGTCATTAGAATACTTTACTACTAAAGTTATAAGACATATGCATTCAATATTTCAGTAAACAAAGAGAAAATAAAGCTATCTATTGGGTTTCACTAAGACTCCATTGGAAGACTTGACTATTGTTGTTAAAAGACATATGCATTCATATTATAGAGCCACAAACCACAATGCAGACTTGTAAAATAAATATATGCTTACATGGTATTCGAACCAATGACAGTCTTAATTTGATAGTGCAAACCCAACACTTTACCTACTGTGCTAACCAGTCTATTCATAATAATCCCACTATTTATCAGAGATTTAAGTAAATAAGCTACAGTGTCCAAGTACTAAACACCATATATTCTATGGGGTGTCATAAGCAAGTCATTAGAATACTTTACTACTAAAGTTATGACATATGCATTCAATACTTGAATAAACAAAGATAAAATAAAGCTATCTCTTGTGTTTCACTAACAAATACATTGGAAGACTTGACTATTGTTGTTAAAATACATATGCATTACATTGTATAGAGCCACAAACCACACTAGTAAAATAAAAACATGCTTACATGGGATTCAAACCAATAGCTGTCATAATTTGATAGTGCAAACCCAACACCTTACCAACTGTGCCAAACAGTCTGCATACAAACTGCACAATTAATCAGAAATTTAAGTAAATCAGCTACAGTGTCCAAGTTACTAAACATGATATATTCTATGGGGTGTCATAAGCAAGTCATTAGAATACTTTACTACTAAAGTTATAAGACATATGCATTCAATATTTCAGTAAACAAAGAGAAAATAAAGCTATCTATTGGGTTTCACTAAGACTCCATTGGAAGACTTGACTATTGTTGTTAAAAGACATATGCATTCATATTACAGAGCCACAAACCACAATGCAGACTTGTAAAATAAATATATGCTTACATGGTATTCGAACCAATGACAGTCTTAATTTGATAGTGCAAACCCAACACCTTACCTACTGTGCTAACCAGTCTACTCATAAAAATCCCACTATTTATCAGAGATTTAAGTAAATAAGCTACAGTGTCCAAGTACTAAACATCATATATTCTATGGGGTGTCATAAGCAAGTCATTAGAATACTTTACTACTAAAGTTATGACATATGCATTCAATACTTGAATAAACAAAGATAAAATAAAGCTATCTCTTGTGTTTCACTAACAAATACATTGGAAGACTTGACTATTGTTGTTAAAATACATATGCATTACATTGTATAGAGCCACAAACCACACTAGTAAAATAAAAACATGCTTACATGGGATTCAAACCAATGGCTGTCATAATTTGATAGTGCAAACCCAACACCTTACCAACTGTGCCAAACAGTCTGCATACAAATTACAAAATTAATCAGAAATTTAAGTAAATCAGCTACAGTGTCCAAGGTTCTAAACATCATATATTCAATGGGGTGTCATAAGCAAGTCATTAGAATACTTTACCACTAAAGTTATGACATATGCATTCAATACTTGAATAAACAAAGATAAAATAAAGCTATCTCTTGGGTTTCACTAACAAATACATTGGAAGACTTGACTATTGTTGTTAAAATACATATGCATTCATATTACAGAGCCACAAACCACAATGCAGACTTGTAAAATAAATATATGCTTACATGGTATTCGAACCAATGACAGTCTTAATTTGATAGTGCAAACCCAAAACCTTACCAACTGTGCCAAACAGTCTGCATACAAACTGCACAATTAATCAGAAATTTAAGTAAATCAGCTACAGTGTCCAAGTTACTAAACATGATATATTCTATGGGGTGTCATAAGCAAGTCATTAGAATACTTTACTACTAAAGTTATAAGACATATGCATTCAATATTTCAGTAAACAAAGAGAAAATAAAGCTATCTATTGGGTTTCACTAAGACTCCATTGGAAGACTTGACTATTGTTGTTAAAAGACATATGCATTCATATTACAGAGCCACAAACCACAATGCAGACTTGTAAAATAAATATATGCTTACATGGTATTCGAACCAATGACAGTCTTAATTTGATAGTGCAAACCCAACACTTTACCTACTGTGCTAACCAGTCTATTCATAACAATCCCACTATTTATCAGAGATTTAAGTAAATAAGCTACAGTGTCCAAGTACTAAACATCATATATTCTACGGGGTGTAATAAGCAAGTCATTAGAATACTTTACTACTAAAGTTATGACATATGCATTCAATACTTGAATAAACAAAGATAAAATAAAGCTATCTCTTGTGTTTCACTAACAAATACATTGGAAGACTTGACTATTGTTGTTAAAATACATATGCATTACATTGTATAGAGCCACAAACCACACTAGTAATATAAAAACATGCTTACATGGGATTCAAACCAATGGCTGTCATAATTTGATAGTGCAAACCCAACACCTTACCAACTGTGCCAAACAGTCTGCATACAAACTGCACAATTAATCAGAAATTTAAGTAAATCAGCTACAGTGTCCAAGTTACTAAACATGATATATTCTATGGGGTGTCATAAGCAAGTCATTAGAATACTTTACTACTAAAGTTATAAGACATATGCATTCAATATTTCAGTAAACAAAGAGAAAATAAAGCTATCTATTGGGTTTCACTAAGACTCCATTGGAAGACTTGACTATTGTTGTTAAAAGACATATGCATTCATATTACAGAGCCAAAAACCACAATGTAGACTTGTAAAATAAATATATGCTTACATGGTATTCGAACCAATGACAGTCTTAATTTGATAGTGCAAACCCAACACCTTACCTACTGTGCTAACCAGTCTATTCATAAAAATCCCACTATTTATCAGAGATTTAAGTAAATAAGCTACAGTGTCCAAGTACTAAACATCATATATTCTATGGGGTGTCATAAGCAAGTCATTAGAATACTTTACTACTAAAGTTATGACATATGCATTCAATACTTGAATAAACAAAGATAAAATAAATCTATCTCTTGTGTTTCACTAACAAATACATTGGAAGACTTGACTATTGTTGTTAAAATACATATGCATTACATTGTATAGAGCCACAAACCCCACTAGTAAAATAAAAACATGCTTACATGGGATTCAAACCAATGGCTGTCATAATTTGATAGTGCAAACCCAACACCTTACCAACTGTGCCAAACAGTCTGCATACAAACTGCACAATTAATCAGAAATTTAAGTAAATCAGCTACAGTGTCCAAGTTACTAAACATGATATATTCTATGGGGTGTCATAAGCAAGTCATTAGAATACTTTACTACTAAAGTTATAAGACATATGCATTCAATATTTCAGTAAACAAAGAGAAAATAAAGCTATCTATTGGGTTTCACTAAGACTCCATTGGAAGACTTGACTATTGTTGTTAAAAGACATATGCATTCAAATTACAGAGCCACAAACCACAATGCAGACTTGTAAAATAAATATATGCTTACATGGTATTCGAACCAATGACTGTCTTAATTTGATAGTGCAAACCCAACACTTTACATACTGTGCTAACCAGTCTATTCATAACAATTGCACAATTTATCAGAGATTTAAGTAAATGAGCTACAGTGTCCAAGGTGCTAAACATCATATATTTTATGGGGTCTCATAAGCAAGTCATTAGAATTCTTTACTACTAAAGTTATAATATATGCATTCAATATTTGAATAAACAAAGATAAAATAAAGCTATCTCTTGGGTTTCACTAACAAATACATTGGAAGACTTGACTATTGTTGTTAAAAGACATATGCATTCATATTATAGAGCCACAAACCACAATGCAGACTTGTAAAATAAATATATGCTTACATGGTATTCGAACCAATGACAGTCTTAATTTGATAGTGCAAACCCAACACTTTACCTACTGTGCTAACCAGTCTATTCATAACAATCCCACTATTTATCAGAGATTTATTTAAATAAGCTACAGTGTCCAAGTACTAAACATCATATATTCTATGGGGTGTCATAAGCAAGTCATTAGAATACTTTACTACTAAACTTATGACATATGCATTCAATACTTGAATAAACAAAGATAAAATAAAGCTATCTCTTGTGTTTCACTAACAAATACTTTGGAAGACTTGACTATTGTTGTTAAAATACATATGCATTACATTGTATAGAGCCACAAACCACACTAGTAAAATAGAAACATGCTTACATGGGATTCAAACCAATGGCTGTCATAATTTGATAGTGCAAACCCAACACCTTACCAACTGTGCCAAACAGTCTGCATACGAACTGCACAATTAATCAGAAATTTAAGTAAATCAGCTACAGTGTCCAAGTTACTAAACATGATATATTCTATGGGGTGTCATAAGCAAGTCATTAGACTACTTTACTAGTAAAGTTATAAGACATATGCATTCAATATTTCAGTAAACAAAGAGAAAATAAAGCTATCTATTGGGTTTCACTAAGACTCCATTGGAAGACTTGACTATTGTTGTTAAAAGACATATGCATTCATATTACAGAGCCACAAACCACAATGCAGACTTGTAAAATAAATATATGCTTACATGGTATTCGAACCAATGACTGTCTTAATTTGATAGTGCAAACCCAACACCTTACATACTGTGCTAACCAGTCTATTCATAACAATTGCACAATTTATCAGAGATTTAAGTAAATAAGCTACAGTGTCCAAGGTGCTAAACATCATATATTTTATGGGGTCTCATAAGCAAGTCATTAGAATTCTTTACTACTAAAGTTATGATATATGCATTCAATATTTGAATAAACAAAGATAAAATAAAGCTATCTCTTGGGTTTCACTAACAAATACATTGGAAGACTTGACTATTGTTGTTAAAAGACATATGCATTCATTTTATAGAGCCACAAACCACAATGCAGACTTGTAAAATAAATATATGCTTACATGGTATTCGAACCAATGACAGTCTTAATTTGATAGTGCAAACCCAACACCTTACCTACTGTGCTAACCAGTCTATTCATAACAGTCCCACTATTTATCAGAGATTTAAGTAAATAAGCTACAGTGTCCAAGTACTAAACATCATATATTCTATGGGGTGTCATAAGCAAGTCATTAGAATACTTTACTACTAAAGTTATGACATATGCATTCAATACTTGAATAAACAAAGATAAAATAAAGCTATCTCTTGGGTTTCACTAACAAATTCATTGGAAGACTTGACTATTGTTGTTAAAATACATATGCATTACATTGTATAGAGCCACAAACCACACTAGTAAAATAAAAACATGCTTACATGGGATGCAAACCAATGGCTGTCATAATTTGATAGTGCAAACCCAACACCTTACCAACTGTGCCAAACAGTCTGCATATGAACTGCACAATTAATCAGAAATTTAAGTAAATTAGCTACAGTGTCCAAGGTTCTAAACATCATATATTCAATGGGGTGTCATAAGCAAGTCATTAGAATACTTTACTACTAAAGTTATGACATATGCATTCAATACTTGAATAAACAAAGATAAAATAAAGCTATCTCTTGGGTTTCACTAACAAATACATTGGAAAACTTGACTATTGTTGTTAAAATACATATGCATTACATTGTATAGAGCCACAAACCCCACTAGTAAAATAAAAACATGCTTACATGGGATTCAAACCAATGGCTGTCATAATTTGATAGTGCAAACCCAACACCTTACCAACTGTGCCAAACAGTCTGCATACAAACTGCACAATTAATCAGAAATTTAAGTAAATCAGCTACAGTGTCCAAGTTACTAAACATGATATATTCTATGGGGTGTCATAAGCAAGTCATTAGAATACTTTACTACTAAAGTTATAAGACATATGCATTCAATATTTCTGTAAACAAAGAGAAAATAAAGCTATCTATTGGGTTTCACTAAGACTCCATTGGAAGACTTGACTATTGTTGTTAAAAGACATATGCATTCATATTACAGAGCCACAAACCACAATGCAGACTTGTAAAATAAATATATGCTTACATGGTATTCGAACCAATGACTGTCTTAATTTGATAGTGCAAACCCAACACCTTACATACTGTGCTAACCAGTCTATTCATAACAATCGCACAATTTATCAGAGATTTAAGTAAATGAGCTACAGTGTCCAAGGTGCTAAACATCATATATTTTATGGGGTCTCATAAGCAAGTCATTAGAATTCTTTACTACTAAAGTTATAATATATGCATTCAATATTTGAATAAACAAAGATAAAATAAAGCTATCTCTTGGGTTTCACTAACAAATACATTGGAAGACTTGACTATTGTTGTTAAAAGACATATGCATTCATATTATAGAGCCACAAACCACAATGCAGACTTGTAAAATAAATATATGCTTACATGGTATTCGAACCAATGACAGTCTTAATTTGATAGTGCAAACCCAACACTTTACCTACTGTGCTAACCAGTCTATTCATAACAATCCCACTATTTATCAGAGATTTAAGTAAATAAGCTACAGTGTCCAAGTACTAAACATCATATATTCTATGGGGTGTCATAAGCAAGTCATTAGAATACTTTACTACTAAACTTATGACATATGCATTCAATACTTGAATAAACAAAGATAAAATAAAGCTATCTCTTGTGTTTCACTAACAAATACATTGGAAGACTTGACTATTGTTGTTAAAATACATATGCATTACATTGTATAGAGCCACAAACCACACTAGTAAAACAGAAACATGCTTACATGGGATTCAAACCAATGGCTGTCATAATTTGATAGTGCAAACCCAACACCTTACCAACTGTGCCAAACAGTCTGCATACAAACTGCACAATTAATCAGAAATTTAAGTAAATCAGCTACAGTGTCCAAGTTACTAAACATGATATATTCTATGGGGTGTCATAAGCAAGTCATTAGAATACTTTACTAGTAAAGTTATAAGACATATGCATTCAATATTTCAGTAAACAAAGAGAAAATAAAGCTATCTATTGGGTTTCACTAAGACTCCATTGGAAGACTTGACTATTGTTGTTAAAAGACATATGCATTCATATTACAGAGCCACAAACCACAATGCAGACTTGTAAAATAAATATATGCTTACATGGTATTCGAACCAATGACTGTCTTAATTTGATAGTGCAAACCCAACACCTTACATACTGTGCTAACCAGTCTATTCATAACAATTGCACAATTTATCAGAGATTTAAGTAAATAAGCTACAGTGTCCAAGGTGCTAAACATCATATATTTTATGGGGTCTCATAAGCAAGTCATTAGAATTCTTTACTACTAAAGTTATGATATATGCATTCAATATTTGAATAAACAAAGATAAAATAAAGCTATCTCTTGGGTTTCACTAACAAATACATTGGAAGACTTGACTATTGTTGTTAAAAGACATATGCATTCATTTTATAGAGCCACAAACCACAATGCAGACTTGTAAAATAAATATATGCTTACATGGTATTCGAACCAATGACAGTCTTAATTTGATAGTGCAAACCCAACACCTTACCTACTGTGCTAACCAGTCTATTCATAACAGTCCCACTATTTATCAGAGATTTAAGTAAATAAGCTACAGTGTCCAAGTACTAAACATCATATATTCTATGGGGTGTCATAAGCAAGTCATTAGAATACTTTACTACTAAAGTTATGACATATGCATTCAATACTTGAATAAACAAAGATAAAATAAAGCTATCTCTTGGGTTTCACTAACAAATTCATTGGAAGACTTGACTATTGTTGTTAAAATACATATGCATTACATTGTATAGAGCCACAAACCACACTAGTAAAATAAAAACATGCTTACATGGGATGCAAACCAATGGCTGTCATAATTTGATAGTGCAAACCCAACACCTTACCAACTGTGCCAAACAGTCTGCATATGAACTGCACAATTAATCAGAAATTTAAGTAAATTAGCTACAGTGTCCAAGGTTCTAAACATCATATATTCAATGGGGTGTCATAAGCAAGTCATTAGAATACTTTACTACTAAAGTTATGACATATGCATTCAATACTTGAATAAACAAAGATAAAATAAAGCTATCTCTTGGGTTTCACTAACAAATACATTGGAAAACTTGACTATTGTTGTTAAAATACATATGCATTACATTGTATAGAGCCACAAACCCCACTAGTAAAATAAAAACATGCTTACATGGGATTCAAACCAATGGCTGTCATAATTTGATAGTGCAAACCCAACACCTTACCAACTGTGCCAAACAGTCTGCATACAAACTGCACAATTAATCAGAAATTTAAGTAAATCAGCTACAGTGTCCAAGTTACTAAACATGATATATTCTATGGGGTGTCATAAGCAAGTCATTAGAATACTTTACTACTAAAGTTATAAGACATATGCATTCAATATTTCAGTAAACAAAGAGAAAATAAAGCTATCTATTGGGTTTCACTAAGACTCCATTGGAAGACTTGACTATTGTTGTTAAAAGACATATGCATTCATATTACAGAGCCACAAACCACAATGCAGACTTGTAAAATAAATATATGCTTACATGGTATTCGAACCAATGACTGTCTTAATTTGATAGTGCAAACCCAACACCTTACATACTGTGCTAACCAGTCTATTCATAACAATAGCACAATTTATCAGAGATTTAAGTAAATGAGCTACAGTGTCCAAGGTGCTAAACATCATCTATTTTATGGGGTCTCGTAAGCAAGTCATTAGAATTCTTTACTACTAAAGTTATGATATATGCATTCAATATTTGAATAAACAAAGATAAAATAAAGCTATCTCTTGGGTTTCACTAACAAATACATTGGAAGACTTGACTATTGTTGTTAAAAGACATATGCATTCATATTATAGAGCCACAAACCACAATGCAGACTTGTAAAATAAATATATGCTTACATGGTATTCGAACCAATGACAGTCTTAATTTGATAGTGCAAACCCAACACTTTACCTACTGTGCTAACCAGTCTATTCATAACAATCCCACTATTTATCAGAGATTTAAGTAAATAAGCTACAGTGTCCAAGTACTAAACATCATATATTCTATGGGGTGTCATAAGCAAGTCATTAGAATACTTTACTACTAAACTTATGACATATGCATTCAATACTTGAATAAACAAAGATAAAATAAAGCTATCTCTTGTGTTTCACTAACAAATACATTGGAAGACTTGACTATTGTTGTTAAAATACATATGCATTACATTGTATAGAGCCACAAACCACACTAGTAAAATAGAAACATGCTTACATGGGATTCAAACCAATGGCTGTCATAATTTGATAGTGCAAACCCAACACCTTACCAACTGTGCCAAACAGTCTGCATACGAACTGCACAATTAATCAGAAATTTAAGTAAATCAGCTACAGTGTCCAAGTTACTAAACATGATATATTCTATGGGGTGTCATAAGCAAGTCATTAGAATACTTTACTAGTAAAGTTATAAGACATATGCATTCAATATTTCAGTAAACAAAGAGAAAATAAAGCTATCTATTGGGTTTCACTAAGACTCCATTGGAAGACTTGACTATTGTTGTTAAAAGACATATGCATTCATATTACAGAGCCACAAACCACAATGCAGACTTGTAAAATAAATATATGCTTACATGGTATTCGAACCAATGACAGTCTTAATTTGATAGTGCAAACCCAACACTTTACATACTGTGCTAACCAGTCTATTCATAACAATCACACAATTTATCAGAGATTTAAGTAAATAAGCTACAGTGTCCAAGGTGCTAAACATCATATATTTTATGGGGTGTCATAAGCAAGTCATTAGAATTCTTTACTACTAAAGTTATGACATATGCATTCAATATTTGAATAAACAAAGATAAAATAAAGCTATCTCTTGGGTTTCACTAACAAATACATTGGAAGACTTGACTATTGTTGTTAAAAGACATATGCATTCATATTATAGAGCCACAAACCACAATGCAGATTTGTAAAATAAATATATGCTTACATGGTATTCGAACCAATGACAGTCTTAACTTGATAGTGCAAACCCAACACCTTACCTACTGTGCTAACCAGTCTATTCATAACAGTCCTACTATTTATCAGAGATTTAAGTAAATAAGCTACAGTGTCCAAGTACTAAACATCATATATTCTATGGGGTGTCATAAGCAAGTCATTAGAATACTTTACTACTAAAGTTATGACATATGCATTCAATACTTGAATAAACAAAGATAAAATAAAGCTATCTCTTGGGTTTCACTAACAAATACATTGGAAGACTTGACTATTGTTGTTAAAATACATATGCATTACATTGTATAGAGCCACAAACCACACTAGTAAAATAAAAACATGCTTACATGGGATGCAAACCAATGGCTGTCATAATTTGATAGTGCAAACCCAACACCTTACCAACTGTGCCAAACAGTCTGCATACAAACTGCACAATTAATCAGAAATTTAAGTAAATTAGCTACAGTGTCCAAGGTTCTAAACATCATATATTCAATGGGGTGTCATAAGCAAGTCATTAGAATACTTTACTACTAAAGTTATGACATATGCATTCAATACTTGAATAAACAAAGATAAAATAAAGCTATCTCTTGTGTTTCACTAACAAATACATTGGAAGACTTGACTATTGTTGTTAAAATACATATGCATTACATTGTATAGAGCCACAAACCCTACTAGTAAAATAAAAACATGCTTACATGGGATTCAAACCAATGGCTGTCATAATTTGATAGTGCAAACCCAACACCTTACCAACTGTGCCAAACAGTCTGCATACAAACTGCACAATTAATCAGAAATTTAAGTAAATCAGCTACAGTGTCCAAGTTACTAAACATGATATATTCTATGGGGTGTCATAAGCATGTCATTAGAATACTTTACTAGTAAAGTTATAAGACATATGCATTCAATATTTCAGTAAACAAAGAGAAAATAAAGCTATCTATTGGGTTTCACTAAGACTCCATTGGAAGACTTGACTATTGTTGTTAAAAGACATATGCATTCATATTACAGAGCCACAAACCACAATGCAGACTTGTAAAATAAATATATGCTTACATGGTATTCGAACCAATGACAGTCTTAATTTGATAGTGCAAACCCAACACTTTACATACTGTGCTAACCAGTCTATTCATAACAATCACACAATTTATCAGAGATTTAAGTAAATAAGCTACAGTGTCCAAGGTGCTAAACATCATATATTTTATGGGGTGTCATAAGCAAGTCATTAGAATTCTTTACTACTAAAGTTATGACATATGCATTCAATATTTGAATAAACAAAGATAAAATAAAGCTATCTCTTGGGTTTCACTAACAAATACATTGGAAGACTTGACTATTGTTGTTAAAAGACATATGCATTCATATTATAGAGCCACAAACCACAATGCAGATTTGTAAAATAAATATATGCTTACATGGTATTCGAACCAATGACAGTCTTAACTTGATAGTGCAAACCCAACACCTTACCTACTGTGCTAACCAGTCTACTCATAACAGTCCCACTATTTATCAGAGATTTATTTAAATAAGCTACAGTGTCCAAGGTTCTATACATCATATATTCAATGGGGTGTCATAAGCAAGTCATTAGAATACTTTACTACTAAAGTTATGACATATGCATTCAATACTTGAATAAACAAAGATAAAATAAAGCTATCTCTTGTGTTTCACTAACAAATACATTGGAAGACTTGACTATTGTTGTTAAAATACATATGCATTACATTGTATAGAGCCACAAACCACACTAGTAAAATTAAAACATGCTTACGTGGGATTCAAACCAATAGCTGTCATAATTTGAAAGTGCAAACATAACACCTTACCAACTGTGCCAAACAGTCTGCATACAAACTGCACAATTAATCAGAAATTTAAGTAAATCAGCTACAGTGTCCAAGTTACTAAACATGATATATTCTATGGGGTGTCATAAGCAAGTCATTAGAATACTTTACTACTAAAGTTATAAGACATATGCATTCAATATTTCAGTAAACAAAGAGAAAATAAAGCTATCTATTGGGTTTCACTAAGACTCCATTGGAAGACTTGACTATTGTTGTTAAAAGACATATGCATTCATATTACAGAGCCACAAACCACAATGCAGACTTGTAATATAAATATATGCTTACATGGTATTCGAACCAATGACTGTCTTAATTTGATAGTGCAAACCCAACACCTTACATACTGTGCTAACCAGTCTATTCATAACAATCGCACAATTTATCAGAGATTTAAGTAAATAAGCTACAGTGTCCAAGGTGCTAAACATCATATATTTTATGGGGTCTCGTAAGCAAGTCATTAGAATTCTTTACTACTAAAGTTATGATATATGCATTCAATATTTGAATAAACAAAGATAAAATAAAGCTATCTCTTGGGTTTCACTAACAAATACATTGGAAGACTTGACTATTGTTGTTAAAAGACATATGCATTCATATTATAGAGCCACAAACCACAATGCAGACTTGTAAAATAAATATATGCTTACATGGTATTCGAACCAATGACAGTCTTAATTTGTTAGTGCAAACCCAACACCTTACCTACTGTGCTAACCAGTCTATTCATAACAATCCCACTATTTATCAGAGATTTAAGTAAATAAGCTACAGTGTCCAAGTATTAAACATCATATATTCTATGGGGTGTCATAAGCAAGTCATTAGAATACTTTACTACTAAAGTTATGACATATGCATTCAATACTTGAATAAACAAAGATAAAATAAAGCTATCTCTTGTGTTTCACTAACAAATACATTGGAAGACTTGATTATTGTTGTTAAAAGACATATGCATTCATATTATAGAGCCACAAACCACAATGCAGATTTGTAAAATAAAGATATGCTTACATGGTATTCGAACCAATGACAGTCTTAATTTGATAGTGCAAACCCAACACCTTACCTACTGTGCTAACCAGTCGATTCATAACAATCCCACTATTTATCAGAGATTTAAGTAAATAAGCTACAGTGTACAAGGTGCTAAACATCATATATTCTATGGGGTGTCATAAGCAAGTCATTAGAATACTTTACTACTAAAGTTATGACATATGCATTCAATACTTGAATAAACAAAGATAAAATAAAGCTATCTCTTGTGTTTCACTAACAAATACATTGGAAGACTTGACTATTGTTGTTAAAATACATATGCATTACATTGTATAGAGCCACAAACCACACTCGTAAAATAAAAACATGCTTACATGGGATTCAAACCAATAGCTGTCATAATTTGAAAGTGCAAACATAACACCTTACCAACTGTGCCAAACAGTCTGCATACAAACTGCACAATTAATCCGAAATTTAAGTAAATCAGCTACAGTGTCCAAGTTACTAAACATGATATATTCTATGGGGTGTCATAAGCAAGTCATTAGAATACTTTACTACTAAAGTTATAAGACATATGCATTCAATATTTCAGTAAACAAATAGAAAATAAAGCTATCTATTGGGTTTCACTAAGACTCCATTGGAAGACTTGACTATTGTTGTTAAAAGACATATGCATTCATATTACAGAGCCACAAACCACAATGCAGACTTGTAAAATAAATATATGCTTACATGGTATTCGAACCAATGACAGTCTTAATTTGATAGTGCAAACCCAACACCTTACATACTGTGCTAACCAGTCTATTCACAACAATCGCGCAATTTATCAGAGATTTAAGTAAATAAGCTACAGTGTCCAAGGTGCTAAACATCATATATTTTATCGGGTGTCATAAGCAAATCATTAGAATTCTTTACTACTAAAGTTATGACATATGCATTCAATATTTGAATAAACAAAGATAAAATAAAGCTATCTCTTGGGTTTCACTAACAAATACATTGGAAGACTTGACTATTGTTGTTAAAAGACATATGCATTCATATTATAGAGCCACAAACCACAATGCAGATTTGTAAAATAAATATATGCTTACATAGTATTCGAACCAATGACAGTCTTAACTTGATAGTGCAAACCCAACACCTTACCTACTGTGCTAACCAGTCTACTCATAACAATCCCACTATTTATCAGAGATTTATGTAAATAAGCTACAGTGTCCAAGGTTCTAAACATCATATATTCAATGGGGTGTCATAAGCAAGTCATTAGAATACTTTACTACTAAAGTTATGACATATGCATTCAATACTTGAATAAACAAAGATAAAATAAAGCTATCTCTTGTGTTTCACTAACAAATACATTGGAAGACTTGACTATTGTTGTTAAAATACATATGCATTACATTGTATAGAGCCACAAACCACACTAGTAAAATAAAAACATGCTTACATGGGATTCAAACCAATAGCTGTCATAATTTGATAGCGCAAACATAACACTTACCAACTGTGCCAAACAGTCTGCATACAAACTGCACAATTAATCAGAAATTTAAGTAAATCAGCTACAGTGTCTTAGTTACTAAACATGATATATTCTATGGGGTGTCATAAGCAAGTCATTAGAATACTTTACTACTAAAGTTATAAGACATATGCATTCAATATTTCAGTAAACAAAGAGAAAATAAAGCTATCTATTGGGTTTCACTAAGACTCCATTGGAAGACTTGACTATTGTTGTTAAAAGACATATGCATTCATATAACAGAGCCACAAACCACAATGCAGACTTGTAAAATAAATATATGCTTACATGGTATTCGAACCAATGACAGTCTTAATTTGATAGTGCAAACCCAACACCTTACCTACTGTGCTAACCAGTCTATTCATAAAAATCCCACTATTTATCAGAGATTTAAGTAAATAAGCTACAGTGTCCAAGTACTAAACATCATATATTCTATGGGGTGTCATAAGCAAGTCATTAGAATACTTTACTACTAAAGTTATGACATATGCATTCAATACTTGAATAAACAAAGATAAAATAAATCTATCTCTTGTGTTTCACTAACAAATACATTGGAAGACTTGACTATTGTTGTTAAAATACATATGCATTACATTGTATAGAGCCACAAACCCCACTAGTAAAATAAAAACATGCTTACATGGGATTCAAACCAATGGCTGTCATAATTTGATAGTGCAAACCCAACACCTTACCAACTGTGCCAAACGGGTTCACTACGGCTGGCCGGCGGTCGGGCTCCCGGCGACCAGCATCCCGGCGCCGGGAGCCCGACCGCCGGCTTACCGACAGCTTGGCGAGCGCAAATGAGCCCCTTGCGGGCTCGCTGCGCTCGCCACGCTACGGGCACGGTGGCGCGCTACGCGCGCCACACTATTTTATTCTCCCTCTATGGGGGTCGTGGACCCCCACGAGGGAAAATAAGTGTCGGTATGCCGGCTGTCGGGCTCCCGGCGCCGGTATACTGAGCGCCGGGAGCCCGACCGCCGGCAAACAGAAGACCACCCGTGCCAAACAGTCTGCATACAAACTGCACAATTAATCAGAAATTTAAGTAAATCAGCTACAGTGTCCAAGTTACTAAACATGATATATTCTATGGGGTGTCATAAGCAAGTCATTAGAATACTTTACTACTAAAGTTATAAGACATATGCATTCAATATTTCAGTAAACAAAGAGAAAATAAAGCTATCTATTGGGTTTCACTAAGACTCCATTGGAAGACTTGACTATTGTTGTTAAAAGACATATGCATTCATATTACAGAGCCACAAACCACAATGCAGACTTGTAAAATAAATATATGCTTACATGGTATTCGAACCAATGACTGTCTTAATTTGATAGTGCAAACCCAACACCTTACATACTGTGCTAACCAGTCTATTCATAACAATCGCTCAATTTATCAGAGATTTAAGTAAATAAGCTACAGTGTCCAAGGTGCTAAACATCATATATTTTATGGGGTCTCGTAAGCAAGTCATTAGAATTCTTTACTACTAAAGTTATGATATATGCATTCAATATTTGAATAAACAAAGATAAAATAAAGCTATCTCTTGGGTTTCACTAACAAATACATTGGAAGACTTGACTATTGTTGTTAAAAGACATATGCATTCATATTATAGAGCCACAAACCACAATGCAGACTTGTAAAATAAATATATGCTTACATGGTATTCGAACCAATGACAGTCTTAATTTGATAGTGCAAACCCAACACCTTACCTACTGTGCTAACCAGTCTATTCATAACAATCCCACTATTTATCAGAGATTTAAGTAAATAAGCTACAGTGTCCAAGTATTAAACATCATATATTCTATGGGGTGTCATAAGCAAGTCATTAGAATACTTTACTACTAAAGTTATGACATATGCATTCAATACTTGAATAAACAAAGATAAAATAAAGCTATCTCTTGTGTTTCACTAACAAATACATTGGAAGACTTGACTATTGTTGTTAAAATACATATGCATTACATTGTATAGAGCCACAAACCACACTAGTAAAATAAAAACATGCTTACATGGGATTCAAACCAATAGCTGTCATAATTTGATAGTGCAAACCCAACACCTTACCAACTGTGCCAAACAGTCTGCATACAAACTGCACCATTAATCAGAAATTTAAGTAAATCAGCTACAGTGTCCAAGGTTCTAAACATCATATATTCAATGGGGTGTCATAAGCAAGTCATTAGAATACTTTACTACTAAAGTTATGACATATGCATTCAATATTTGAATAAACAAAGATAAAATAAAGCTATCTCTTGGGTTTCACTAACAAATACATTGGAAGACTTGACTATTGTTGTTAACAGACATATGCATTCATATTATAGAGCCACAAACCACAATGCAGATTTGTAAAATAAAGATATGCTTACATGGTATTCGAACCAATGACAGTCTTAATTTGATAGTGCAAACCCAACACCTCACCAACTGTGCTAACCAGTCGATTCATAACAATCCCACTATTTATCAGAGATTTAAGTAAATAAGCTACAGTGTACAAGGTGCTAAACATCATATATTCTATGGGGTGTCATAAGCAAGTCATTAGAATACTTTACTACTAAAGTTATGACATATGCATTCAATACTTGAATAAACAAAGATAAAATAAAGCTATCTCTTGTGTTTCACTAACAAATACATTGGAAGACTTGACTATTGTTGTTAAAATACATATGCATTACATTGTATAGAGCCAAAAACCACACTAGTAAAATAAAAACATGCTTACATGGGATTCAAACCAATGGCTGTCATAATTTGATAGTGCAAACCCAACACCTTACCAACTGTGCCAAACAGTCTGCATACAAACTGCACAATTAATCAGAAATTTAAGTAAATCAGCTACAGTGTCCAAGGTTCTAAACATCATATATTCAATGGGGTGTCATAAGCAAGTCATTAGAATACTTTACTACTAAAGTTATAAGACATATGCATTCAATATTTCAGTAAACAAAGAGAAAATAAACCTATCTATTGGGTTTCACTAAGACTCCATTGGAAGACTTGACTATTGTTGTTAAAAGACATATGCATTCATATTACAGAGCCACAAACCACAATGCAGACTTGTAAAATAAAAATATGCTTACATGGTATTCGAACCAATGACTGTCTTAATTTGATAGTGCAAACCCAACACCTTACATACTGTGCTAACCAGTCTATTCATAACAATCGCTCAATATATCAGAGATTTAAGTAAATAAGCTACAGTGTCCAAGGTGCTAAACATCATATATTTTATGGGGTCTCATAAGCAAGTCATTAGAATTATTTACTACTAAAGTTATGACATATGCATTCAATATTTGAATAAACAAATATAAAATAAAGCTATCTCTTGGGTTTCACTAACAAATACATTGGAAGACTTGACTATTGTTGTTAAAAGACATATGCATTACATTGTATAGAGCCACAAACCACACTAGTAAAATAAAAACATGCTTACATGGGATTCAAACCAATAGCTGTCATAATTTGATAGTGCAAACATAACACCTTACCAACTGTGCCAAACAGTCTGCATACAAACTGCACAATTAATCAGAAATTTAAGTAAATCAGCTACAGTGTCCAAGTTACTAAACATGATATATTCTATGGGGTGTCATAAGCAAGTCATTAGAATACTTTACTACTAAAGTTATAAGACATATGCATTCAATATTTCAGTAAACAAAGAGAAAATAAAGCTATCTATTGGGTTTCACTAAGACTCCATTGGAAAACTTGACTATTGTTGTTAAAAGACATATGCATTCATATTACAGAGCCACAAACCACAATGCAGACTAGTTAAATAGAAACATGCTTACATGGGATTCAAACAATGACAGTCTTAATTTGATAGTGCAAACCCAACACCTTACCAACTGTGCCAAACAGTCTGCATACAAGCCTCACAATTAATCAGAAATTTAAGTAAATCAGCTACAGTGTCCAAGGTACTAAACATGATATATTCTATGGGGTGTCATAAGCAAGTCATTAGAATACTTTACTACTAAAGTTATAAGACATATGCATTCAATATTTCAGTAAACAAAGAGAAAATAAAGCTATCTATTGGGTTTCACTAAGACTCCATTGGAAGACTTGACTATTGTTGTTAAAATACATATGCATTACATTGTATAGAGCCACAAACCACACTAGTAAAATAAAAACATGCTTACATGGGATTCAAACCAATGGCTGTCATAATTTGATAGTGCAAACCCAACACCTTACCAACTGTGCCAAACAGTCTGCTTACTAACTGAATAATTAATCAGAAATTTAAGTAAATCAGCTACAGTGTCCAAGGTACTAAACATGATATATTTTATGTGGTGTCATAAGCAAGTCATTAGAACACTTTACTATTAAATTTATAAGACATATGCATTCAATATTTGAGTAAACAAAGAGAAAATAAAGCTATCTATTCGGTTTCACTAACAAGTCCATTGGTAGACTTGACTATTGTTGTTAAAAGACATATGCTATTATAGAGCCACAAACCACAATGCAGACTTGTAAAATAAATATATGCTTACTTGGTATTCGAACCAATGACAGTCTTAACTTGATAGTGCAAACCCAACACCTTACCTACTGTGCTAACCAGTCTACTCATAACAATCCCACTATTTATCAGAGATTTATGTAAATAAGCTACAGTGTCCAAGGTTCTAAACATCATATATTCAATGGGGTGTCATAAGCAAGTCATTAGAATACGTTACTACTAAAGTTATGACATATGCATTCAATACTTGAATAAACAAAGATAAAATAAAGCTATCTCTTGTGTTTCACTAACAAATACATTGGAAGACTTGACTATTGTTGTTAAAATACATACGCATTACATTGTATAGAGCCACAATCCACACTAGTAAAATAAAAACATGCTTACATGGGATTCAAACCAATGGCTGTCATAATTTGACAGTGCAAACCCAACACCTTACCAACTGTGCCAAACAGTCTGCATACAAACTGCACAATTAATCAGAAATTTAAGTAAATCAGCTACAGTGTCCAAGTTACTAAACATGATATATTCTATGGGGTGTCATAAGCAAGTCATTAGAATACTTTACTACTAAAGTTATAAGACATATGCATTCAATATTTCAGTAAACAAAGAGAAAATAAAGCTATCTATTGGGTTTCACTAAGACTCCATTGGAAGACTTGACTATTGTTGTTAAAAGACATATGCATTCATATTACAGAGCCACAAACCACAATGCAGACTTGTAAAATAAATATATGCTTACATGGTATTCGACCAAATGACAGTCTTAATTTGATAGTGCAAACCCAACACCTTACCTACTGTGCTAACCAGTCTATTCATAACAATCCCACTATTTATCAGAGATTTAAGTAAATAAGCTACAGTGTCCAAGTATTAAACATCATATATTCTATGGGGTGTCATAAGCAAGTCATTAGAATACTTTACTACTAAAGTTATGACATATGCATTCAATACTTGAATAAACAAAGATAAAATAAAGCTATCTCTTGTGTTTCACTAACAAATACATTGGAAGACTTGACTATTGTTGTTAAAATACATATGCATTACATTGTATAGAGCCACAAACCACACTAGTAAAATAAAAACATGCTTACATGGGATTCAAACCAATGGCTGTCATAATTTGATAGTGCAAACCCAACACCTTACCAACTGTGCCAAACAGTCTGCATACAAACTGCACAATTAATCAGAAATTTAAGTAAATCAGCTACAGTGTCCAAGGTTCTAAACATCATATATTCAATGGGGTGTCATAAGCAAGTCATTAGAATACTTTACTACTAAAGTTATGACATATGCATTCATTATTTGAATAAACAAAGATAAAATAAAGCTATCTCTTGGGTTTCACTAACAAATACATTGGAAGACTTGACTATTGTTGTTAACAGACATATGCATTCATATTATAGAGCCACAAACCACAATGCAGATTTGTAAAATAAAGATATGCTTACATGGTATTCGAACCAATGACAGTCTTAATTTGATAGTGCAAACCCAACACCTTACCTACTGTGCTAACCAGTCGATTCATAACAATCCCACTATTTATCAGAGATTTAAGTAAATAAGCTACAGTGTACAAGGTGCTAAACATCATATATTCTATGGGGTGTCATAAGCAAGTCATTAGAATACTTTACTACTAAAGTTATGACATATGCATTCAATACTTGAATAAACAAAGATAAAATAAAGCTATCTCTTGTGTTTCACTAACAAATACATTGGAAGACTTGACTATTGTTGTTAAAATACATATGCATTACATTGTATAGAGCCAAAAACCACACTAGTAAAATAAAAACATGCTTACATGGGATTCAAACCAATGGCTGTCATAATTTGATAGTGCAAACCCAACACCTTACCAACTGTGCCAAACAGTCTGCATACAAACTGCACAATTAATCAGAAATTTAAGTAAATCAGCTACAGTGTCCAAGGTTCTAAACATCATATATTCAATGGGGTGTCATAAGCAAGTCATTAGAATACTTTACTACTAAAGTTATAAGACATATGCATTCAATATTTCAGTAAACAAAGAGAAAATAAAGCTATCTATTGGGTTTCACTAAGACTCCATTGGAAGACTTGACTATTGTTGTTAAAAGACATATGCATTCATATTACAGAGCCACAAACCACAATGCAGACTTGTAAAATAAAAATATGCTTACATGGTATTCGAACCAATGACTGTCTTAATTTGATAGTGCAAACCCAACACCTTACATACTGTGCTAACCAGTCTATTCATAACAATCGCTCAATTTATCAGAGATTTAAGTAAATAAGCTACAGTGTCCAAGGTGCTAAACATCATATATTTTATGGGGTCTCATAAGCAAGTCATTAGAATTATTTACTACTAAAGTTATGACATATGCATTCAATATTTGAATGAACAAATATAAAATAAAGCTATCTCTTGGGTTTCACTAACAAATACATTGGAAGACTTGACTATTGTTGTTAAAATACATATGCATTACATTGTATAGAGCCACAAACCACACTAGTAAAATAAAAACATGCTTACATGGGATTCAAACCAATAGCTGTCATAATTTGAAAGTGCAAACATAACACCTTACCAACTGTGCCAAACAGTCTGCATACAAACTGCACAATTGATCCGAAATTTAAGTAAATCAGCTACAGTGTCCAAGTTACTAAACATGATATATTCTATGGGGTGTCATAAGCAAGTCATTAGAATACTTTACTACTAAAGTTATAAGACATATGCATTCAATATTTCAGTAAACAAATAGAAAATAAAGCTATCTATTGGGTTTCACTAAGACTCCATTGGAAGACTTGACTATTGTTGTTAAAAGACATATGCATTCATATTACAGAGCCACAAACCACAATGCAGACTTGTAAAATAAATATATGCTTACATGGTATTCGACCAAATGACAGTCTTAATTTGATAGTGCAAACCCAACACCTTACATACTGTGCTAACCAGTCTATTCATAACAATCGCACAATTTATCAGAGATTTAAGTAAATAAGCTACAGTGTCCAAGGTGCTAAACATCATATATTTTATGGGGTGTCATAAGCAAGTCATTAGAATTCTTTACTACTAAAGTTATGACATATGCATTCAATATTTGAATAAACAAAGATAAAATAAAGCTATCTCTTGGGTTTCACTAACAAATACATTGGAAGACTTGACTATTGTTGTTAAAAGACATATGCATTCATATTATAGAGCCACAAACCACAATGCAGATTTGTAAAATAAATATATGCTTACATGGTATTCGAACCAATGACAGTCTTAATTTGATAGTGCAAACCCAAAAGCTTACCTACTGTGCTAACCAGTCTATTCATAACAATCCCACTATTTATCAGAGATTTAAGTAAATAAGCTACAGTGTCCAAGGTTCTAAACATCATATATTCTATGGGGTGTCATAAGCAAGTCATTAGAATACTTTACTACTAAAGTTATGACATATGCATTCAATACTTGAATAAACAAAGATAAAATAAAGCTATCTCTTGGGTTTCACTAACAAATACATTGGAAGACTTGACTATTGTTGTTAAAATACATATGCATTACATTGTATAGAGCCAAAAACCACACTAGTAAAATAAAAACATGCTTACATGGGATTCAAACCAATGGCTGTCATAATTTGATAGTGCAAACCCAACACATTACCAACTGTGCCAAACAGTCTGCATACAAATTGCACAATTAATCAGAAATTTAAGTAAATCAGCTACAGTGTCCAAGGTCATAACATGATATATTCTATGTGGTGTCATAAGCAAGTCATTAGAACACTTTACTATTAAATTTATAAGACATATGCATTCAATATTTCAGTAAACAAAGAGAAAATAAAGCTATCTATTGGGTTTCACTAAGACTCCAGTGGAAGACTTGACTATTGTTGTTAAAAGACATATGCATTCATATTACAGAGCCACAAACCACAATGCAGACTTGTAAAATAAATATATGCTTACATGGTATTCGAACCAATGACAGTCTTAATTTGATAGTGCAAACCCAACACCTTACATACTGTGCTAACCAGTCTATTCATAACAATCGCACAATTTATCAGAGATTTAAGTAAATAAGCTACAGTGTCCAAGGTGCTAAACATCATATATTCTATGGGGTGTCATAAGCAAGTCATTAGAATACTTTACTACTAAAGTTATGACATATGCATTCAATACTTGAATAAACAAAGATAAAATAAAGCTATCTCTTGGGTTTCACTAACAAATACATTGGAAGACTTGACTATTGTTGTTAAAATACATATGCATTACATTGTATAGAGCCACAAACCACACTAGTAAAATAAAAACATGCTTACATGGGATTCAAACCAATAGCTGTCATAATTTGATAGTGCAAACCCAACACCTTACCAACTGTGCCAAACAGTCTGCATACAAACTGCACAATTAATCAGAAATTTAAGTAAATCAGCTACAGTGTCCAAGTTACTAAACATGATATATTCTATGGGGTGTCATAAGCAAGTCATTAGAATACTTTACTACTAAAGTTATAAGACATATGCATTCAATATTTCAGTAAACAAAGAGAAAATAAAGCTATCTATTGGGTTTCACTAAGACTCCATTGGAAGACTTGACTATTGTTGTTAAAAGACATATGCATTCATATTACAGAGCCACAAACCACAATGCAGACTTGTAAAATAAATATATGCTTACATGGTATTCGAACCAATGACAGTCTTAATTTGATAGTGCAAACCCAACACCTTACCTACTGTGCTAACCAGTCTATTCATAAAAATCACACTATTTATCAGAGATTTAAGTAAATAAGCTACAGTGTCCAAGTACTAAACATCATATATTCTATGGGGTGTCATAAGCAAGTCATTAGAATACTTTACTACTAAAGTTATGACATATGCATTCAATACTTGAATAAACAAAGATAAAATAAATCTATCTCTTGTGTTTCACTAACAAATACATTGGAAGACTTGACTATTGTTGTTAAAATACATATGCATTACATTGTATAGAGCCACAAACCCCACTAGTAAAATAAAAACATGCTTACATGGGATTCAAACCAATGGCTGTCATAATTTGATAGTGCAAACCCAACACCTTACCAACTGTGCCAAACGGGTTCACTACGGCTGGCCGGCGGTCGGGCTCCCGGCGACCAGCATCCCGGCGCCGGGAGCCCGACCGCCGGCTTACCGACAGCTTGGCGAGCGCAAATGAGCCCCTTGCGGGCTCGCTGCGCTCGCCACGCTACGGGCACGGTGGCGCGCTACGCGCGCCACACTATTTTATTCTCCCTCTATGGGGGTCGTGGACCCCCACGAGGGAAAATAAGTGTCGGTATGCCGGCTGTCGGGCTCCCGGCGCCGGTATACTGAGCGCCGGGAGCCCGACCGCCGGCAAACAGAAGACCACCCGTGCCAAACAGTCTGCATACAAACTGCACAATTAATCAGAAATTTAAGTAAATCAGCTACAGTGTCCAAGTTACTAAACATGATATATTCTATGGGGTGTCATAAGCAAGTCATTAGAATACTTTACTACTAAAGTTATAAGACATATGCATTCAATATTTCAGTAAACAAAGAGAAAATAAAGCTATCTATTGGGTTTCACTAAGACTCCATTGGAAGACTTGACTATTGTTGTTAAAAGACATATGCATTCATATTACAGAGCCACAAACCACAATGCAGACTTGTAAAATAAATATATGCTTACATGGTATTCGAACCAATGACTGTCTTAATTTGATAGTGCAAACCCAACACCTTACATACTGTGCTAACCAGTCTATTCATAACAATCGCTCAATTTATCAGAGATTTAAGTAAATAAGCTACAGTGTCCAAGGTGCTAAACATCATATATTTTATGGGGTCTCGTAAGCAAGTCATTAGAATTCTTTACTACTAAAGTTATGATATATGCATTCAATATTTGAATAAACAAAGATAAAATAAAGCTATCTCTTGGGTTTCACTAACAAATACATTGGAAGACTTGACTATTGTTGTTAAAAGACATATGCATTCATATTATAGAGCCACAAACCACAATGCAGACTTGTAAAATAAATATATGCTTACATGGTATTCGAACCAATGACAGTCTTAATTTGATAGTGCAAACCCAACACCTTACCTACTGTGCTAACCAGTCTATTCATAACAATCCCACTATTTATCAGAGATTTAAGTAAATAAGCTACAGTGTCCAAGTATTAAACATCATATATTCTATGGGGTGTCATAAGCAAGTCATTAGAATACTTTACTACTAAAGTTATGACATATGCATTCAATACTTGAATAAACAAAGATAAAATAAAGCTATCTCTTGTGTTTCACTAACAAATACATTGGAAGACTTGACTATTGTTGTTAAAATACATATGCATTACATTGTATAGAGCCACAAACCACACTAGTAAAATAAAAACATGCTTACATGGGATTCAAACCAATAGCTGTCATAATTTGATAGTGCAAACCCAACACCTTACCAACTGTGCCAAACAGTCTGCATACAAACTGCACCATTAATCAGAAATTTAAGTAAATCAGCTACAGTGTCCAAGGTTCTAAACATCATATATTCAATGGGGTGTCATAAGCAAGTCATTAGAATACTTTACTACTAAAGTTATGACATATGCATTCAATATTTGAATAAACAAAGATAAAATAAAGCTATCTCTTGGGTTTCACTAACAAATACATTGGAAGACTTGACTATTGTTGTTAACAGACATATGCATTCATATTATAGAGCCACAAACCACAATGCAGATTTGTAAAATAAAGATATGCTTACATGGTATTCGAACCAATGACAGTCTTAATTTGATAGTGCAAACCCAACACCTCACCAACTGTGCTAACCAGTCGATTCATAACAATCCCACTATTTATCAGAGATTTAAGTAAATAAGCTACAGTGTACAAGGTGCTAAACATCATATATTCTATGGGGTGTCATAAGCAAGTCATTAGAATACTTTACTACTAAAGTTATGACATATGCATTCAATACTTGAATAAACAAAGATAAAATAAAGCTATCTCTTGTGTTTCACTAACAAATACATTGGAAGACTTGACTATTGTTGTTAAAATACATATGCATTACATTGTATAGAGCCAAAAACCACACTAGTAAAATAAAAACATGCTTACATGGGATTCAAACCAATGGCTGTCATAATTTGATAGTGCAAACCCAACACCTTACCAACTGTGCCAAACAGTCTGCATACAAACTGCACAATTAATCAGAAATTTAAGTAAATCAGCTACAGTGTCCAAGGTTCTAAACATCATATATTCAATGGGGTGTCATAAGCAAGTCATTAGAATACTTTACTACTAAAGTTATAAGACATATGCATTCAATATTTCAGTAAACAAAGAGAAAATAAACCTATCTATTGGGTTTCACTAAGACTCCATTGGAAGACTTGACTATTGTTGTTAAAAGACATATGCATTCATATTACAGAGCCACAAACCACAATGCAGACTTGTAAAATAAAAATATGCTTACATGGTATTCGAACCAATGACTGTCTTAATTTGATAGTGCAAACCCAACACCTTACATACTGTGCTAACCAGTCTATTCATAACAATCGCTCAATATATCAGAGATTTAAGTAAATAAGCTACAGTGTCCAAGGTGCTAAACATCATATATTTTATGGGGTCTCATAAGCAAGTCATTAGAATTATTTACTACTAAAGTTATGACATATGCATTCAATATTTGAATAAACAAATATAAAATAAAGCTATCTCTTGGGTTTCACTAACAAATACATTGGAAGACTTGACTATTGTTGTTAAAAGACATATGCATTACATTGTATAGAGCCACAAACCACACTAGTAAAATAAAAACATGCTTACATGGGATTCAAACCAATAGCTGTCATAATTTGATAGTGCAAACATAACACCTTACCAACTGTGCCAAACAGTCTGCATACAAACTGCACAATTAATCAGAAATTTAAGTAAATCAGCTACAGTGTCCAAGTTACTAAACATGATATATTCTATGGGGTGTCATAAGCAAGTCATTAGAATACTTTACTACTAAAGTTATAAGACATATGCATTCAATATTTCAGTAAACAAAGAGAAAATAAAGCTATCTATTGGGTTTCACTAAGACTCCATTGGAAGACTTGACTATTGTTGTTAAAAGACATATGCATTCATATTACAGAGCCACAAACCACAATGCAGACTTGTAAAATAAATATATGCTTACATGGTATTCGAACCAATGACAGTCTTAATTTGATAGTGCAAACCCAACACCTTACCTACTGTGCTAACCAGTCTATTCATAAAAATCCCACTATTTATCAGAGATTTAAGTAAATAAGCTACAGTGTCCAAGTACTAAACATCATATATTCTATGGGGTGTCATAAGCAAGTCATTAGAATACTTTACTACTAAAGTTATGACATATGCATTCAATACTTGAATAAACAAAGATAAAATAAATCTATCTCTTGTGTTTCACTAACAAATACATTGGAAGACTTGACTATTGTTGTTAAAATACATATGCATTACATTGTATAGAGCCACAAACCCCACTAGTAAAATAAAAACATGCTTACATGGGATTCAAACCAATGGCTGTCATAATTTGATAGTGCAAACCCAACACCTTACCAACTGTGCCAAACGGGTTCACTACGGCTGGCCGGCGGTCGGGCTCCCGGCGACCAGCATCCCGGCGCCGGGAGCCCGACCGCCGGCTTACCGACAGCTTGGCGAGCGCAAATGAGCCCCTTGCGGGCTCGCTGCGCTCGCCACGCTACGGGCACGGTGGCGCGCTACGCGCGCCACACTATTTTATTCTCCCTCTATGGGGGTCGTGGACCCCCACGAGGGAAAATAAGTGTCGGTATGCCGGCTGTCGGGCTCCCGGCGCCGGTATACTGAGCGCCGGGAGCCCGACCGCCGGCAAACAGAAGACCACCCGTGCCAAACAGTCTGCATACAAACTGCACAATTAATCAGAAATTTAAGTAAATCAGCTACAGTGTCCAAGTTACTAAACATGATATATTCTATGGGGTGTCATAAGCAAGTCATTAGAATACTTTACTACTAAAGTTATAAGACATATGCATTCAATATTTCAGTAAACAAAGAGAAAATAAAGCTATCTATTGGGTTTCACTAAGACTCCATTGGAAGACTTGACTATTGTTGTTAAAAGACATATGCATTCATATTACAGAGCCACAAACCACAATGCAGACTTGTAAAATAAATATATGCTTACATGGTATTCGAACCAATGACTGTCTTAATTTGATAGTGCAAACCCAACACCTTACATACTGTGCTAACCAGTCTATTCATAACAATCGCTCAATTTATCAGAGATTTAAGTAAATAAGCTACAGTGTCCAAGGTGCTAAACATCATATATTTTATGGGGTCTCGTAAGCAAGTCATTAGAATTCTTTACTACTAAAGTTATGATATATGCATTCAATATTTGAATAAACAAAGATAAAATAAAGCTATCTCTTGGGTTTCACTAACAAATACATTGGAAGACTTGACTATTGTTGTTAAAAGACATATGCATTCATATTATAGAGCCACAAACCACAATGCAGACTTGTAAAATAAATATATGCTTACATGGTATTCGAACCAATGACAGTCTTAATTTGATAGTGCAAACCCAACACCTTACCTACTGTGCTAACCAGTCTATTCATAACAATCCCACTATTTATCAGAGATTTAAGTAAATAAGCTACAGTGTCCAAGTATTAAACATCATATATTCTATGGGGTGTCATAAGCAAGTCATTAGAATACTTTACTACTAAAGTTATGACATATGCATTCAATACTTGAATAAACAAAGATAAAATAAAGCTATCTCTTGTGTTTCACTAACAAATACATTGGAAGACTTGACTATTGTTGTTAAAATACATATGCATTACATTGTATAGAGCCACAAACCACACTAGTAAAATAAAAACATGCTTACATGGGATTCAAACCAATAGCTGTCATAATTTGATAGTGCAAACCCAACACCTTACCAACTGTGCCAAACAGTCTGCATACAAACTGCACCATTAATCAGAAATTTAAGTAAATCAGCTACAGTGTCCAAGGTTCTAAACATCATATATTCAATGGGGTGTCATAAGCAAGTCATTAGAATACTTTACTACTAAAGTTATGACATATGCATTCAATATTTGAATAAACAAAGATAAAATAAAGCTATCTCTTGGGTTTCACTAACAAATACATTGGAAGACTTGACTATTGTTGTTAACAGACATATGCATTCATATTATAGAGCCACAAACCACAATGCAGATTTGTAAAATAAAGATATGCTTACATGGTATTCGAACCAATGACAGTCTTAATTTGATAGTGCAAACCCAACACCTCACCAACTGTGCTAACCAGTCGATTCATAACAATCCCACTATTTATCAGAGATTTAAGTAAATAAGCTACAGTGTACAAGGTGCTAAACATCATATATTCTATGGGGTGTCATAAGCAAGTCATTAGAATACTTTACTACTAAAGTTATGACATATGCATTCAATACTTGAATAAACAAAGATAAAATAAAGCTATCTCTTGTGTTTCACTAACAAATACATTGGAAGACTTGACTATTGTTGTTAAAATACATATGCATTACATTGTATAGAGCCAAAAACCACACTAGTAAAATAAAAACATGCTTACATGGGATTCAAACCAATGGCTGTCATAATTTGATAGTGCAAACCCAACACCTTACCAACTGTGCCAAACAGTCTGCATACAAACTGCACAATTAATCAGAAATTTAAGTAAATCAGCTACAGTGTCCAAGGTTCTAAACATCATATATTCAATGGGGTGTCATAAGCAAGTCATTAGAATACTTTACTACTAAAGTTATAAGACATATGCATTCAATATTTCAGTAAACAAAGAGAAAATAAACCTATCTATTGGGTTTCACTAAGACTCCATTGGAAGACTTGACTATTGTTGTTAAAAGACATATGCATTCATATTACAGAGCCACAAACCACAATGCAGACTTGTAAAATAAAAATATGCTTACATGGTATTCGAACCAATGACTGTCTTAATTTGATAGTGCAAACCCAACACCTTACATACTGTGCTAACCAGTCTATTCATAACAATCGCTCAATATATCAGAGATTTAAGTAAATAAGCTACAGTGTCCAAGGTGCTAAACATCATATATTTTATGGGGTCTCATAAGCAAGTCATTAGAATTATTTACTACTAAAGTTATGACATATGCATTCAATATTTGAATAAACAAATATAAAATAAAGCTATCTCTTGGGTTTCACTAACAAATACATTGGAAGACTTGACTATTGTTGTTAAAAGACATATGCATTACATTGTATAGAGCCACAAACCACACTAGTAAAATAAAAACATGCTTACATGGGATTCAAACCAATAGCTGTCATAATTTGATAGTGCAAACATAACACCTTACCAACTGTGCCAAACAGTCTGCATACAAACTGCACAATTAATCAGAAATTTAAGTAAATCAGCTACAGTGTCCAAGTTACTAAACATGATATATTCTATGGGGTGTCATAAGCAAGTCATTAGAATACTTTACTACTAAAGTTATAAGACATATGCATTCAATATTTCAGTAAACAAAGAGAAAATAAAGCTATCTATTGGGTTTCACTAAGACTCCATTGGAAAACTTGACTATTGTTGTTAAAAGACATATGCATTCATATTACAGAGCCACAAACCACAATGCAGACTAGTTAAATAGAAACATGCTTACATGGGATTCAAACAATGACAGTCTTAATTTGATAGTGCAAACCCAACACCTTACCAACTGTGCCAAACAGTCTGCATACAAGCCTCACAATTAATCAGAAATTTAAGTAAATCAGCTACAGTGTCCAAGGTACTAAACATGATATATTCTATGGGGTGTCATAAGCAAGTCATTAGAATACTTTACTACTAAAGTTATAAGACATATGCATTCAATATTTCAGTAAACAAAGAGAAAATAAAGCTATCTATTGGGTTTCACTAAGACTCCATTGGAAGACTTGACTATTGTTGTTAAAATACATATGCATTACATTGTATAGAGCCACAAACCACACTAGTAAAATAAAAACATGCTTACATGGGATTCAAACCAATGGCTGTCATAATTTGATAGTGCAAACCCAACACCTTACCAACTGTGCCAAACAGTCTGCTTACTAACTGAATAATTAATCAGAAATTTAAGTAAATCAGCTACAGTGTCCAAGGTACTAAACATGATATATTTTATGTGGTGTCATAAGCAAGTCATTAGAACACTTTACTATTAAATTTATAAGACATATGCATTCAATATTTGAGTAAACAAAGAGAAAATAAAGCTATCTATTCGGTTTCACTAACAAGTCCATTGGTAGACTTGACTATTGTTGTTAAAAGACATATGCTATTATAGAGCCACAAACCACAATGCAGACTTGTAAAATAAATATATGCTTACTTGGTATTCGAACCAATGACAGTCTTAACTTGATAGTGCAAACCCAACACCTTACCTACTGTGCTAACCAGTCTACTCATAACAATCCCACTATTTATCAGAGATTTATGTAAATAAGCTACAGTGTCCAAGGTTCTAAACATCATATATTCAATGGGGTGTCATAAGCAAGTCATTAGAATACGTTACTACTAAAGTTATGACATATGCATTCAATACTTGAATAAACAAAGATAAAATAAAGCTATCTCTTGTGTTTCACTAACAAATACATTGGAAGACTTGACTATTGTTGTTAAAATACATACGCATTACATTGTATAGAGCCACAATCCACACTAGTAAAATAAAAACATGCTTACATGGGATTCAAACCAATGGCTGTCATAATTTGACAGTGCAAACCCAACACCTTACCAACTGTGCCAAACAGTCTGCATACAAACTGCACAATTAATCAGAAATTTAAGTAAATCAGCTACAGTGTCCAAGTTACTAAACATGATATATTCTATGGGGTGTCATAAGCAAGTCATTAGAATACTTTACTACTAAAGTTATAAGACATATGCATTCAATATTTCAGTAAACAAAGAGAAAATAAAGCTATCTATTGGGTTTCACTAAGACTCCATTGGAAGACTTGACTATTGTTGTTAAAAGACATATGCATTCATATTACAGAGCCACAAACCACAATGCAGACTTGTAAAATAAATATATGCTTACATGGTATTCGACCAAATGACAGTCTTAATTTGATAGTGCAAACCCAACACCTTACCTACTGTGCTAACCAGTCTATTCATAACAATCCCACTATTTATCAGAGATTTAAGTAAATAAGCTACAGTGTCCAAGTATTAAACATCATATATTCTATGGGGTGTCATAAGCAAGTCATTAGAATACTTTACTACTAAAGTTATGACATATGCATTCAATACTTGAATAAACAAAGATAAAATAAAGCTATCTCTTGTGTTTCACTAACAAATACATTGGAAGACTTGACTATTGTTGTTAAAATACATATGCATTACATTGTATAGAGCCACAAACCACACTAGTAAAATAAAAACATGCTTACATGGGATTCAAACCAATGGCTGTCATAATTTGATAGTGCAAACCCAACACCTTACCAACTGTGCCAAACAGTCTGCATACAAACTGCACAATTAATCAGAAATTTAAGTAAATCAGCTACAGTGTCCAAGGTTCTAAACATCATATATTCAATGGGGTGTCATAAGCAAGTCATTAGAATACTTTACTACTAAAGTTATGACATATGCATTCATTATTTGAATAAACAAAGATAAAATAAAGCTATCTCTTGGGTTTCACTAACAAATACATTGGAAGACTTGACTATTGTTGTTAACAGACATATGCATTCATATTATAGAGCCACAAACCACAATGCAGATTTGTAAAATAAAGATATGCTTACATGGTATTCGAACCAATGACAGTCTTAATTTGATAGTGCAAACCCAACACCTTACCTACTGTGCTAACCAGTCGATTCATAACAATCCCACTATTTATCAGAGATTTAAGTAAATAAGCTACAGTGTACAAGGTGCTAAACATCATATATTCTATGGGGTGTCATAAGCAAGTCATTAGAATACTTTACTACTAAAGTTATGACATATGCATTCAATACTTGAATAAACAAAGATAAAATAAAGCTATCTCTTGTGTTTCACTAACAAATACATTGGAAGACTTGACTATTGTTGTTAAAATACATATGCATTACATTGTATAGAGCCAAAAACCACACTAGTAAAATAAAAACATGCTTACATGGGATTCAAACCAATGGCTGTCATAATTTGATAGTGCAAACCCAACACCTTACCAACTGTGCCAAACAGTCTGCATACAAACTGCACAATTAATCAGAAATTTAAGTAAATCAGCTACAGTGTCCAAGGTTCTAAACATCATATATTCAATGGGGTGTCATAAGCAAGTCATTAGAATACTTTACTACTAAAGTTATAAGACATATGCATTCAATATTTCAGTAAACAAAGAGAAAATAAAGCTATCTATTGGGTTTCACTAAGACTCCATTGGAAGACTTGACTATTGTTGTTAAAAGACATATGCATTCATATTACAGAGCCACAAACCACAATGCAGACTTGTAAAATAAAAATATGCTTACATGGTATTCGAACCAATGACTGTCTTAATTTGATAGTGCAAACCCAACACCTTACATACTGTGCTAACCAGTCTATTCATAACAATCGCTCAATTTATCAGAGATTTAAGTAAATAAGCTACAGTGTCCAAGGTGCTAAACATCATATATTTTATGGGGTCTCATAAGCAAGTCATTAGAATTATTTACTACTAAAGTTATGACATATGCATTCAATATTTGAATGAACAAATATAAAATAAAGCTATCTCTTGGGTTTCACTAACAAATACATTGGAAGACTTGACTATTGTTGTTAAAATACATATGCATTACATTGTATAGAGCCACAAACCACACTAGTAAAATAAAAACATGCTTACATGGGATTCAAACCAATAGCTGTCATAATTTGAAAGTGCAAACATAACACCTTACCAACTGTGCCAAACAGTCTGCATACAAACTGCACAATTGATCCGAAATTTAAGTAAATCAGCTACAGTGTCCAAGTTACTAAACATGATATATTCTATGGGGTGTCATAAGCAAGTCATTAGAATACTTTACTACTAAAGTTATAAGACATATGCATTCAATATTTCAGTAAACAAATAGAAAATAAAGCTATCTATTGGGTTTCACTAAGACTCCATTGGAAGACTTGACTATTGTTGTTAAAAGACATATGCATTCATATTACAGAGCCACAAACCACAATGCAGACTTGTAAAATAAATATATGCTTACATGGTATTCGACCAAATGACAGTCTTAATTTGATAGTGCAAACCCAACACCTTACATACTGTGCTAACCAGTCTATTCATAACAATCGCACAATTTATCAGAGATTTAAGTAAATAAGCTACAGTGTCCAAGGTGCTAAACATCATATATTTTATGGGGTGTCATAAGCAAGTCATTAGAATTCTTTACTACTAAAGTTATGACATATGCATTCAATATTTGAATAAACAAAGATAAAATAAAGCTATCTCTTGGGTTTCACTAACAAATACATTGGAAGACTTGACTATTGTTGTTAAAAGACATATGCATTCATATTATAGAGCCACAAACCACAATGCAGATTTGTAAAATAAATATATGCTTACATGGTATTCGAACCAATGACAGTCTTAATTTGATAGTGCAAACCCAAAAGCTTACCTACTGTGCTAACCAGTCTATTCATAACAATCCCACTATTTATCAGAGATTTAAGTAAATAAGCTACAGTGTCCAAGGTTCTAAACATCATATATTCTATGGGGTGTCATAAGCAAGTCATTAGAATACTTTACTACTAAAGTTATGACATATGCATTCAATACTTGAATAAACAAAGATAAAATAAAGCTATCTCTTGGGTTTCACTAACAAATACATTGGAAGACTTGACTATTGTTGTTAAAATACATATGCATTACATTGTATAGAGCCAAAAACCACACTAGTAAAATAAAAACATGCTTACATGGGATTCAAACCAATGGCTGTCATAATTTGATAGTGCAAACCCAACACCTTACCAACTGTGCCAAACAGTCTGCATACAAATTGCACAATTAATCAGAAATTTAAGTAAATCAGCTACAGTGTCCAAGGTCATAACATGATATATTCTATGTGGTGTCATAAGCAAGTCATTAGAACACTTTACTATTAAATTTATAAGACATATGCATTCAATATTTCAGTAAACAAAGAGAAAATAAAGCTATCTATTGGGTTTCACTAAGACTCCAGTGGAAGACTTGACTATTGTTGTTAAAAGACATATGCATTCATATTACAGAGCCACAAACCACAATGCAGACTTGTAAAATAAATATATGCTTACATGGTATTCGAACCAATGACAGTCTTAATTTGATAGTGCAAACCCAACACCTTACATACTGTGCTAACCAGTCTATTCATAACAATCGCCCAATTTATCAGAGATTTAAGTAAATAAGCTACAGTGTCCAAGGTGCTAAACATCATATATTCTATGGGGTGTCATAAGCAAGTCATTAGAATACTTTACTACTAAAGTTATGACATATGCATTCAATACTTGAATAAACAAAGATAAAATAAAGCTATCTCTTGGGTTTCACTAACAAATACATTGGAAGACTTGACTATTGTTGTTAAAATACATATGCATTACATTGTATAGAGCCACAAACCACACTAGTAAAATAAAAACATGCTTACATGGGATTCAAACCAATAGCTGTCATAATTTGATAGTGCAAACCCAACACCTTACCAACTGTGCCAAACAGTCTGCATACAAACTGCACAATTAATCAGAAATTTAAGTAAATCAGCTACAGTGTCCAAGTTACTAAACATGATATATTCTATGGGGTGTCATAAGCAAGTCATTAGAATACTTTACTACTAAAGTTATAAGACATATGCATTCAATATTTCAGTAAACAAAGAGAAAATAAAGCTATCTATTGGGTTTCACTAAGACTCCATTGGAAGACTTGACTATTGTTGTTAAAAGACATATGCATTCATATTACAGAGCCACAAACCACAATGCAGACTTGTAAAATAAATATATGCTTACATGGTATTCGAACCAATGACAGTCTTAATTTGATAGTGCAAACCCAACACCTTACATACTGTGCTAACCAGTCTATTCATAACAATCGCACAATTTATCAGAGATTTAAGTAAATAAGCTACAGTGTCCAAGGTGCTAAACATCATATATTTTATGGGGTCTCATAAGCAAGTCATTAGAATTCTTTACTACTAAAGTTATGACATATGCATTCAATATTTGAATAAACAAAGATAAAATAAAGCTATCTCTTGGGTTTCACTAACAAATACATTGGAAGACTTGACTATTGTTGTTAAAAGACATATGCATTCATATTATAGAGCCACAAACCACAATGCAGATTTGTAAAATAAATATATGCTTACATGGTATTCGAACCAAAGACAGTCTTAATTTGATAGTGCAAACCCAACACCTTACCTACTGTGCTAACCAGTCTATTCATAACAATCCCACTATTTATCATCGATTTAAGTAAATAAGCTACAGTGTCCAAGGTGCTAAACATCATATAATCTATGGGGTGTCATAAGCAAGTCATTAGAATACTTTACTACTAAAGTTATGACATATGCATTCATATTACAGAGCACCAAACCACAATGCAGACTAGTAAAATAGAAACATGCTTACATGGGATTCAAACCAATGACAGTCTTAATTTGATAGTACAAACCCAACACCTTACCAACCGTACTAACCAGTCCATACATACCAAAGATGCAATTTATCAGAGATTTAAGTAAATCAGCTACAGTGTCCAAGGTACTAAACATCATATATTCTATGGGGTGTCATAAGCAAGTCATTAGAATACTTTACTACTAAAGTTATGACATATGCATTCAATATTTCAGTAAACAAAGAGAAAATAAGCTATCTATTGGGTTTCACTAAGACTCCATTGGAAGACTTGACTATTGTTGTTAAAAGACATATGCATTCATATTACAGAGCCACAAACCACAATGCAGACTAGTAAACTAGAAACATGCTTACATGGTATTCAAACCAATGGCAGTCATAATTTGATGGTGCAAACCCAACACCTTACCAACTGTGCCAAACAGTCTGCATACAAACTTCACAATTAATCAGAAATTTAAGTAAATCAGCTACAGTGTCCAAGGTACTAAACATGATATATTCTATGGGGTGTCATAAGCAAGTCATTAGAATACTTTACTACTAAAGTTATGACATATGCATTCAATATTTCAGTAAACAAAGAGAAAATAAGATATCTTTTGGGTTTCACTAAGACTCCATTGGAAGACTTGACTATTGTTGTTAAAAGACATATGCATTCATATTACAGAGCCACAAACCACACTAGTAAAATAGAAACAGGCTTACATGGGATTAAAACCAATGACAGTCTTAATTTGACATTGCAAACCCAACACTTTACCAACTGTGCCAAAGAGTCTGCATTCAAGCCACACAATTAATCAGAAATTTAAGTAAATCAGCTACAGTGTACAAGATACTAAACATGATATATTCTATGGGGTGTCATAAGCAAGTCATTAGAACACTTTACTACTAAAGTTATAAGACATATGCATTCAGCATTTCAGTAAACAAAGAGAAAATAAAGCTATCTATTGGGTTTCACTAAGACTCCATTGGAAGACTTGACTATTGTTGTTAAAAGACAAATGCATTCATATTACAGAGCCACAAACCACAATGCAGACTAGTAAACTAGAAAAATGCTTACATGGGATTCAAACAATGACAGTCTTAATCTGATAGTGCAAACCCAACACCTTACCAACTGTGCCAAACAGTCTGCATACAAGCCACACAATTAAGTAGAAATTTAAGTAAATCAGCTACAGTGTCCAAGGTACTAAACATGATATATTCTATGGGGTGTCATAAGCAAGTCATTAGAATACTTTACTACTAAAGTTATAAGACATATGCATTCAATATTTCAGTAAACAAAGAGAAAATAAAGCTATCTATTGGGTTTCACTAAAACTCCATTGGAAGACTTGACTATTGTTGTTAAAAGACTTATGCATTCATATTACAGAGCACCAAACCACAATGCAGACTAGTAAAATATAAACATGCTTACATGGGATTCAAACCAATGACAGTCTTAATTTGATCGTGCAACCCCAACACCTTACCAACCGTACTAACCAGTCCATACATACCAAAGATGCAATTTATCAGAGATTTAAGTAAATAAGCTACAGTGTCCAAGGTACTAAACATGATATATTCTATGTGGTGTCATAAGCAAGTCATTAGAACACTTTACTATTAAATTTGTAAGACATATGCATTCAATATTTGAGTAAACAAAGAGAAAATAAAGCTATCTATTGGGTTTCACTAACAAGTCCATTGGAAGACTTAACTATTTTTGTTAAAAGACATATGCATTCATATTATAGAGCCACAAACCACAATGTAGACTTGTAAAATAAATATATGCTTACATGGTATTTGAACCAATGACAGTCTTAATTTGATAGTGCAAACCCAACACCTTACCAACTGTGCCAAACAATCTGCATACAAACTTCACAATTAATCAGAAATTTAAGTAAATCAGCTACAGTGTCCAAGGTACTAAACATCATATATTCTATGTGGTGTCATAAGCAAGTCATTAGAACACTTTACTATTAAATTTATAAGACATATGCATTAAATATTTGAGTAAACAAAGAGAAAATAAAGCTATCTATTGGGTTTCACTAAGACTCCATTGGAAGACTTGACTATTGTTGTTAAAAGACATATGCATTCATATTACAGAGCACCAAACCACAATGCAGACTAGTAAACTAAAAACATGCTTACATGGGATTCAAACAACGACAGTCTTAATTCGATAGTGCAAACCCAACACTTTACCAACTGTGCCAAACAGTCTACATACAAGCCTCACAATTAATCAGAAATTTAAGTAAATCAGCTACAGTGTCCAAGGTACTAAACATGATATATTCTATGGGGTGTCATAAGCAAGTCATTAGAATACTTTACTACTAAAGTTATAAGACATATGCATTCAATATTTCAGTAAACAAAGAGAAAATAAAGCTATCAATTGGGTTTCACTAAGACTCCATTGGAAGACTTGACTATTGTTGTTAAAAGACATATGCATTCATATTACAGAGCCACAAACCACAATGCAGGCTAGTAAAATAGAAACATGCTTACATAGAATTCAAACCAATGACAGTCTTAATTTGATAGTGCAAAGCCAACACCTTACCAACCATACTAACCAGTCTATACATGCCAAAGATGCAATTTATCAGAGATTTAAGTAAATCAGCTACAGTTTCCAAGTTACTAAACATGATATATTCTATGGGGTGTCATAAGCAAGTCATTAGAATACTTTACTACTAAAGTTATAAGACATATGCATTCAATATTTGAGTAAACAAAGAGAAAATAAAGCTATCTATTGGGCTTCACTAACAAGTCCATTGGAAGACTTGACTATTGTTATTAAAAGACATATGCATTCATATTATAGAGCCACAAACCACAATGCAGACTTGTAAAATAAATATACGCTTACATGGTATTCGAACCAATGACAGTCTTAATTTGACAGTGCAAACCCAACACCTTACCTACTGTGCTAACCAGTCTATTCATAACAATCTCCCCAATTTATCAGAGATTTAAGTAAATAAGCTACAGTGTCCAAGGTGCTAAACATCATATATTCTATGGGGTGTCATAAGCAAGTCATTAGAATACTTTACTACTAAAGTTATGACATATGCATTCAATATTTGAATAAACAAAGATAAAATAAAGCAATCTCTTGTGTTGCACTAACAAATACATTGGAAGACTTGACTATTGTTGTTAAAAGACATATGCATTCATATTACAGAGCCACAAACCACACTAGTAAAATAGAAACAGGCTTACATGGGATTAAAAACAATGACAGTCTTAACTTGACATTGCAAACCCAACACCTTACCAACTGTGCCAAACAGTCTCCATACAAGCCACACAATTAATCAGAAATTTAAGTAAATCAGCTACAGTGTCCAAGGTACTAAACATGATATATTCTATGGGGTGTCATAAGCAAGTCATTAGAATACTTTACTACTAAAGTTATGACCTATGCATTCAATATTTCAGTAAACAAAGAGAAAATAAGCTATCTATTGGGTTTCACTAAGACTCCATTGGAAGACTTGACTATTGTTGTTAAAAGACATATGCATTCATATTACAGAGCCACAAACCACAATGCAGACTAGTAAAATAGAAACATGCTTACATGGGATTCAAACCAATGACAGTCTTAATTTGTTAGTGCAAACCCAACACCTTACCAACCGTACTAACCAGTCCATACATACCAAAGATGCAATTTATCAGAGATTTAAGTAAATAAGCTACAGTGTCCAAGGTACTAAACATGATATATTCTATGTGGTGTCATAAGCAAGTCATTAGAACACTTTACTATTAAATTTATAAGACATATGCATTCAATATTTGAGTAAACAAAGAGAAAATAAAGCTATCTATTGGGCTTCACTAACAAGTCCATTGGAAGACTTGACTATTGTTGTTAAAAGACATATGCATTCATATTATAGAGCCACAAACCACAATGCAGACTTGTAAAATAAATATATGGTTACATGGTATTCGAACCAATGGCAGTCTTAATTTGCTAGTGGAAACCCAACACCTTACCTACTGTGCTAACCAGTCTATTCATAAAAATCACACAATTTATCAGAGATTTAAGTAAATAAGCTACAGAGTCCAAGGTACTAAACATGATATATTCTATGTGGTGTCATAAGCAAGTCATTAGAACACTTTACTATTAAATTTATAAGACATATGCATTCAATATTTGAGTAAACAAAGAGAAAATAAAGCTATCTATTCGGTTTCACTAACAAGTCCATTGGAAGACTTGACTATTGTTGTTAAAAGACATATGCATTCATATTATAGAGCCACAAACCACAATGCAGACTTGTAAAATAAATATATGCTTACATGGTATTCGAACCAATGACTGTCTTAATTTGATAGTGCAAACCCAACACCTTACATACTGTGCTAACCAGTCTATTCATAACAATCGCACAATTTATCAGAGATTTAAGTAAATAAGCTACAGTGTCCAAGGTGCTAAACATCATATATTTTATGGGGTGTCATAAGCAAGTCATTAGAATTCTTTACTACTAAAGTTATGACATATGCATTCAATATTTGAATAAACAAAGATAAAATAAAGCTATCTCTTGGGTTTCACTAACAAATACATTGGAAGACTTGACTATTGTTGTTAAAAGACATATGCATTCATATTATAGAGCCACAAACCACAATGCAGATTTGTAAAATAAATATATGCTTACATGGTATTCGAACCAAAGACAGTCTTAATTTGATAGTGCAAACCCAACACCTTACCTACTGTGCTAACCAGTCTATTCATAACAATCCCACTATTTATCATCGATTTAAGTAAATAAGCTACAGTGTCCAAGGTGCTAAACATCATATAATCTATGGGGTGTCATAAGCAAGTCATTAGAATACTTTACTACTAAAGTTATGACATATGCATTCATATTACAGAGCACCAAACCACAATGCAGACTAGTAAAATAGAAACATGCTTACATGGGATTCAAACCAATGACAGTCTTAATTTGATAGTACAAACCCAACACCTTACCAACCGTACTAACCAGTCCATACATACCAAAGATGCAATTTATCAGAGATTTAAGTAAATAAGCTACAGTGTCCAAGGTACTAAACATGATATATTCTATGTGGTGTCATAAGCAAGTCATTAGAACACTTTACTATTAAATTTATAAGACATATGCATTCAATATTTGAGTAAACAAAGATAAAATAAAGCTATCTTTTGGGTTTCACTGACAAATACATTGGAAGACTTGACTATTGTTGTTAAAATACATATGCATTGCATTGTATAGAGCCACAAACCACACTAGGAAAATAAAAACATGCGTACATGGGATTCAAACCAATGGCAGCCTTAATTTGATAGTGCAAACCGAACACCTTACCAACTGTGCCAAACAATCTGCATACAAACTTCACAATTAATCAGAAATTTAAGTAAATCAGCTACAGTGTCCAAGGTACTAAACATCATATATTCTATGGGGTGTCATAAGCAAGTCATTAGAATACTTTACTACTAAAGTTATGACATATGCATTCAATATTTCAGTAAACAAAGAGAAAATAAGCTATCTATTGGGTTTCACTAAGACTCCATTGGAAGACTTGACTATTGTTGTTAAAAGACATATGCATTCATATTACAGAGCCACAAACCACAATGCAGACTAGTAAACTAGAAACATGCTTACATGATATTCAAACCAATGGCAGTCATAATTTGATAGTGCAAACCCAACACCTTACCAACTGTGCCAAACAGTCTGCATACAATCTTCACAATTAATCAGAAATTTAAGTAAATCAGCTACAGTGTCCAAGGTACTAAACATGATATATTCTATGGGGTGTCATAAGCAAGTCATTAGAATACTTTACTACTAAAGTTATGACATATGCATTAAATATTTCAGTAAACAAAGAGAAAATAAGATATCTTTTGGGTTTCACTAAGACTCCATTGGAAGACTTGACTATTGTTGTTAAAAGACATATGCATTCATATTACAGAGCCACAAACCACACTAGTAAAATAGAAACAGGCTTACATGGGATTAAAACCAATGACAGTCTTAATTTGACATTGCAAACCCAACACTTTACCAACTGTGCCAAAGAGTCTGCATTCAAGCCACACAATTAATCAGAAATTTAAGTAAATCAGCTACAGTGTACAAGATACTAAACATGATATATTCTATGGGGTGTCATAAGCAAGTCATTAGAACACTTTACTACTAAAGTTATAAGACATATGCATTCAGCATTTCAGTAAACAAAGAGAAAATAAAGCTATCTATTGGGTTTCACTAAGACTCCATTGGAAGACTTGACTATTGTTGTTAAAAGACAAATGCATTCATATTACAGAGCCACAAACCACAATGCAGACTAGTAAACTAGAAAAATGCTTACATGGGATTCAAACAATGACAGTCTTAATTTGATAGTGCAAACCCAACACCTTACCAACTGTGCCAAATAGTCTGCATACAAGCCACACAATTAATCAGAAATTTAAGTAAATCAGCTACAGTGTCCAAGGTACTAAACATGATATATTCTATGGGGTGTCATAAGCAAGTCATTAGAATACTTTACTACTAAAGTTATGACATATGCATTCAATATTTCAGTAAACAAAGAGAAAATAAGCTATCTATTGGGTTTCACTAAGACTCCATTGGAAGACTTGACTATTGTTGTTAAAAGACATATCCATTCATATTACAGAGCCACAAAACACAATGCAGACTAGTAAACTAGAAACATGCTTACATGGGATTCAAACAATGACAGTCTTAATTTGATAGTGCAAACCCAACACCTTACCAACTGTGCCAAACAGTCTGTATACAAGCCACACAATTAAGTAGAAATTGAAGTAAATCAGCTACAGTGTCCAAGGTACTAAACATGATATATTCTATGGGGTGTCATAAGCAAGTCATTAGAATACTTTACTACTAAAGTTATAAGACATATGCATTCAATATTTCAGTAAACAAAGAGAAAATAAAGCTATCTATTGGGTTTCACTAAAACTCCATTGGAAGACTTGACTATTGTTGTTAAAAGACTTATGCATTCATATTACAGAGCACCAAACCACAATGCAGACTAGTAAAATATAAACATGCTTACATGGGATTCAAACCAATGACAGTCTTAATTTGATAGTACAAACCCAACACCTTACCAACCGTACTAACCAGTCCATACATACCAACGATGCAATTTATCAGACATTTAAGTAAATAAGCTACAGTGTCCAAGGTACTAAACATGATATATTCTATGTGGTGTCATAAGCAAGTCATTAGAACACTTTACTATTAAATTTATAAGACATATGCATTCAATATTTGAGTAAACAAAGATAAAATAAAGCTATCTTTTGGGTTTCACTGACAAATACATTGGAAGACTTGACTATTGTTGTTAAAATACATATGCATTGCATTGTATAGAGCCACAAACCACACTAGGAAAATAAAAACATGCGTACATGGGATTCAAACCAATGGCAGCCTTAATTTGATAGTGCAAACCGAACACCTTATCAACTGTGCCAAACAATCTGCATACAAACTTCGCAATTAATCAGAAATTTAAGTAAATCAGCTACAGTGTCCAAGGTACTAAACATCATATATTCTATGGGGTGTCATAAGCAAGTCATTAGAATACTTTACTACTAAAGTTATGACATATGCATTCAATATTTCAGTAAACAAAGAGAAAATAAGCTATCTATTGGGTTTCACTAAGACTCCATTGGAAGACTTGACTATTGTTGTTAAAAGACATATGCATTCATATTACAGAGCCACAAACCACACTAGTAAAATAGAAACAGGCTTACATGGGATTAAAACCAATGACAGTCTTAATTTGACATTGCAAACCCAACACTTTACCAACTGTGCCAAAGAGTCTGCATTCAAGCCACACAATTAATCAGAAATTTAAGTAAATCAGCTACAGTGTACAAGATACTAAACATGATATATTCTATGGGGTGTCATAAGCAAGTCATTAGAACACTTTACTACTAAAGTTATAAGACATATGCATTCAGCATTTCAGTAAACAAAGAGAAAATAAAGCTATCTATTGGGTTTCACTAAGACTCCATTGGAAGACTTGACTATTGTTGTTAAAAGACAAATGCATTCATATTACACAGCCACAAACCACAATGCAGACTAGTAAACTAGAAAAATGCTTACATGGGATTCAAACAATGACAGTCTTAATTTGATAGTGCAAACCCAACACCTTACCAACTGTGCCAAATAGTCTGCATACAAGCCACACAATTAATCAGAAATTTAAGTAAATCAGCTACAGTGTCCAAGGTACTAAACATGATATATTCTATGGGGTGTCATAAGCAAGTCATTAGAATACTTTACTACTAAAGTTATGACATATGCATTCAATATTTCAGTAAACAAAGAGAAAATAAGCTATCTATTGGGTTTCACTAAGACTCCATTGGAAGACTTGACTATTGTTGTTAAAAGACTTATGCATTCATATTACAGAGCACCAAACCACAATGCAGACTAGTAAAATATAAACATGCTTACATGGGATTCAAACCAATGACAGTCTTAATTTGATCGTGCAACCCCAACACCTTACCAACCGTACTAACCAGTCCATACATACCAAAGATGCAATTTATCAGAGATTTAAGTAAATAAGCTACAGTGTCCAAGGTACTAAACATGATATATTCTATGTGGTGTCATAAGCAAGTCATTAGAACACTTTACTATTAAATTTGTAAGACATATGCATTCAATATTTGAGTAAACAAAGAGAAAATAAAGCTATCTATTGGGTTTCACAAACAAGTCCATTGGAAGACTTAACTATTTTTGTTAAAAGACATATGCATTCATATTATAGAGCCACAAACCACAATGTAGACTTGTAAAATAAATATATGCTTACATGGTATTTGAACCAATGACAGTCTTAATTTGATAGTGCAAACCCAACACCTTACCAACTGTGCCAAACAATCTGCATACAAACTTCACAATTAATCAGAAATTTAAGTAAATCAGCTACAGTGTCCAAGGTACTAAACATCATATATTCTATGTGGTGTCATAAGCAAGTCATTAGAACACTTTACTATTAAATTTATAAGACATATGCATTAAATATTTGAGTGAACAAAGAGAAAATAAAGCTATCTATTGGGTTTCACTAAGACTCCATTGGAAGACTTGACTATTGTTGTTAAAAGACATATGCATTCATATTACAGAGCACCAAACCACAATGCAGACTAGTAAAATAGAAACATGCTTACATGGGATTCAAACCAATGACAGTCTTAATTTGATAGTGCAAAGCCAACACCTTACCAACCATACTAACCAGTCTATACATGCCAAAGATGCAATTTATCAGAGATTTAAGTAAATCAGCTACAGTTTCCAAGTTACTAAACATGATATATTCTATGGGGTGTCATAAGCAAGTCATTAGAATACTTTACTACTAAAGTTATAAGACATATGCATTCAATATTTGAGTAAACAAAGAGAAAATAAAGCTATCTATTGGGCTTCACTAACAAGTCCATTGGAAGACTTGACTATTGTTATTAAAAGACATATGCATTCATATTATAGAGCCACAAACCACAATGCAGACTTGTAAAATAAATATATGCTTACATGGTATTCGAACCAATGACAGTCTTAATTTGACAGTGCAAACCCAACACCTTACCTACTGTGCTAACCAGTCTATTCATAACAATCTCCCCAATTTATCAGAGATTTAAGTAAATAAGCTACAGTGTCCAAGGTGCTAAACATCATATATTCTATGGGGTGTCATAAGCAAGTCATTAGAATACTTTACTACTAAAGTTATGACATATGCATTCAATATTTGAATAAACAAAGATAAAATAAAGCAATCTCTTGGGTTGCACTAACAAATACATTGGAAGACTTGACTATTGTTGTTAAAAGACATATGCATTCATATTACAGAGCCACAAACCACACTAGTAAAATAGAAACAGGCTTACATGGGATTAAAAACAATGACAGTCTTAACTTGACATTGCAAACCCAACACCTTACCAACTGTGCCAAACAGTCTCCATACAAGCCACACAATTAATCAGAAATTTAAGTAAATCAGCTACAGTGTCCAAGGTACTAAACATGATATATTCTATGGGGTGTCATAAGCAAGTCATTAGAATACTTTACTACTAAAGTTATGACCTATGCATTCAATATTTCAGTAAACAAAGAGAAAATAAGCTATCTATTGGGTTTCACTAAGACTCCATTGGAAGACTTGACTATTGTTGTTAAAAGACATATGCATTCATATTACAGAGCCACAAACCACAATGCAGACTAGTAAAATAGAAACATGCTTACATGGGATTCAAACCAATGACAGTCTTAATTTGTTAGGGCAAACCCAACACCTTACCAACCGTACTAACCAGTCCATACATACCAAAGATGCAATTTATCAGAGATTTAAGTAAATAAGCTACAGTGTCCAAGGTACTAAACATGATATATTCTATGTGGTGTCATAAGCAAGTCATTAGAACACTTTACTATTAAATTTATAAGACATATGCATTCAATATTTGAGTAAACAAAGAGAAAATAAAGCTATCTATTGGGCTTCACTAACAAGTCCATTGGAAGACTTGACTATTGTTGTTAAAAGACATATGCATTCATATTATAGAGCCACAAACCACAATGCAGACTTGTAAAATAAATATATGGTTACATGGTATTCGAACCAATGGCAGTCTTAATTTGCTAGTGGAAACCCAACACCTTACCTACTGTGCTAACCAGTCTATTCATAAAAATAACACAATTTATCAGAGATTTAAGTAAATAAGCTACAGAGTCCAAGGTACTAAACATGATATATTCTATGTGGTGTCATAAGCAAGTCATTAGAACACTTTACTATTAAATTTATAAGACATATGCATTCAATATTTGAGTAAACAAAGAGAAAATAAAGCTATCTATTCGGTTTCACTAACAAGTCCATTGGAAGACTTGACTATTGTTGTTAAAAGACATATGCATTCATATTATAGAGCCACAAACCACAATGCAGACTTGTAAAATAAATATATGCTTACATGGTATTCGAACCAATGACAGTCTTAATTTGATAGTGCAAACCCAACACCTTACCTACTGTGCTAACCAGTCTATTCATAACAATCACACAATTTATCAGAGATATAAGTAAATAAGCTACAGTGTCCAAGGTGCTAAACATCATATGCATTCATATTACAGAGCCACAAACCACAATGCAGACTAGTAAACTAGAAAAATGCTTACATGGGATTCAAACAATGACAGTCTTAATTTGATAGTGCAAACCCAACACCTTACCAACTGTGCCAAATAGTCTGCATACAAGCCACACAATTAATCAGAAATTTAAGTAAATCAGCTACAGTGTCCAAGGTACTAAACATGATATATTCTATGGGGTGTCATAAGCAAGTCATTAGAATACTTTACTACTAAAGTTATGACATATGCATTCAATATTTCAGTAAACAAAGAGAAAATAAGCTATCTATTGGGTTTCACTAAGACTCCATTGGAAGACTTGACTATTGTTGTTAAAAGACATATCCATTCATATTACAGAGCCACAAAACACAATGCAGACTAGTAAACTAGAAACATGCTTACATGGGATTCAAACAATGACAGTCTTAATTTGATAGTGCAAACCCAACACCTTACCAACTGTGCCAAACAGTCTGTATACAAGCCACACAATTAAGTAGAAATTGAAGTAAATCAGCTACAGTGTCCAAGGTACTAAACATGATATATTCTATGGGGTGTCATAAGCAAGTCATTAGAATACTTTACTACTAAAGTTATAAGACATATGCATTCAATATTTCAGTAAACAAAGAGAAAATAAAGCTATCTATTGGGTTTCACTAAAACTCCATTGGAAGACTTGACTATTGTTGTTAAAAGACTTATGCATTCATATTACAGAGCACCAAACCACAATGCAGACTAGTAAAATATAAACATGCTTACATGGGATTCAAACCAATGACAGTCTTAATTTGATAGTACAAACCCAACACCTTACCAACCGTACTAACCAGTCCATACATACCAACGATGCAATTTATCAGACATTTAAGTAAATAAGCTACAGTGTCCAAGGTACTAAACATGATATATTCTATGTGGTGTCATAAGCAAGTCATTAGAACACTTTACTATTAAATTTATAAGACATATGCATTCAATATTTGAGTAAACAAAGATAAAATAAAGCTATCTTTTGGGTTTCACTGACAAATACATTGGAAGACTTGACTATTGTTGTTAAAATACATATGCATTGCATTGTATAGAGCAGGCATTCCCAACCACGGTCCTCAAGGCACACTAACAGTGCAGGTTTTAGTGATATCCAGGCTTCAACAAGGTGACTTAATTAGTAGCTCAGTTATTTTGATTTAATCATCTGTGCTACAGCCTGGATATCACTAAAACCTGCACTGTTGGTGTGCCTTGAGGACCGTGGTTGGGAATGACTGGTATAGAGCCACAAACCACACTAGGAAAATAAAAACATGCGTACATGGGATTCAAACCAATGGCAGCCTTAATTTGATAGTGCAAACCGAACACCTTATCAACTGTGCCAAACAATCTGCATACAAACTTCGCAATTAATCAGAAATTTAAGTAAATCAGCTACAGTGTCCAAGGTACTAAACATCATATATTCTATGGGGTGTCATAAGCAAGTCATTAGAATACTTTACTACTAAAGTTATGACATATGCATTCAATATTTCAGTAAACAAAGAGAAAATAAGCTATCTATTGGGTTTCACTAAGACTCCATTGGAAGACTTGACTATTGTTGTTAAAAGACATATGCATTCATATTACAGAGCCACAAACCACACTAGTAAAATAGAAACAGGCTTACATGGGATTAAAACCAATGACAGTCTTAATTTGACATTGCAAACCCAACACTTTACCAACTGTGCCAAAGAGTCTGCATTCAAGCCACACAATTAATCAGAAATTTAAGTAAATCAGCTACAGTGTACAAGATACTAAACATGATATATTCTATGGGGTGTCATAAGCAAGTCATTAGAACACTTTACTACTAAAGTTATAAGACATATGCATTCAGCATTTCAGTAAACAAAGAGAAAATAAAGCTATCTATTGGGTTTCACTAAGACTCCATTGGAAGACTTGACTATTGTTGTTAAAAGACAAATGCATTCATATTACACAGCCACAAACCACAATGCAGACTAGTAAACTAGAAAAATGCTTACATGGGATTCAAACAATGACAGTCTTAATTTGATAGTGCAAACCCAACACCTTACCAACTGTGCCAAATAGTCTGCATACAAGCCACACAATTAATCAGAAATTTAAGTAAATCAGCTACAGTGTCCAAGGTACTAAACATGATATATTCTATGGGGTGTCATAAGCAAGTCATTAGAATACTTTACTACTAAAGTTATGACATATGCATTCAATATTTCAGTAAACAAAGAGAAAATAAGCTATCTATTGGGTTTCACTAAGACTCCATTGGAAGACTTGACTATTGTTGTTAAAAGACTTATGCATTCATATTACAGAGCACCAAACCACAATGCAGACTAGTAAAATATAAACATGCTTACATGGGATTCAAACCAATGACAGTCTTAATTTGATCGTGCAACCCCAACACCTTACCAACCGTACTAACCAGTCCATACATACCAAAGATGCAATTTATCAGAGATTTAAGTAAATAAGCTACAGTGTCCAAGGTACTAAACATGATATATTCTATGTGGTGTCATAAGCAAGTCATTAGAACACTTTACTATTAAATTTGTAAGACATATGCATTCAATATTTGAGTAAACAAAGAGAAAATAAAGCTATCTATTGGGTTTCACAAACAAGTCCATTGGAAGACTTAACTATTTTTGTTAAAAGACATATGCATTCATATTATAGAGCCACAAACCACAATGTAGACTTGTAAAATAAATATATGCTTACATGGTATTTGAACCAATGACAGTCTTAATTTGATAGTGCAAACCCAACACCTTACCAACTGTGCCAAACAATCTGCATACAAACTTCACAATTAATCAGAAATTTAAGTAAATCAGCTACAGTGTCCAAGGTACTAAACATCATATATTCTATGTGGTGTCATAAGCAAGTCATTAGAACACTTTACTATTAAATTTATAAGACATATGCATTAAATATTTGAGTGAACAAAGAGAAAATAAAGCTATCTATTGGGTTTCACTAAGACTCCATTGGAAGACTTGACTATTGTTGTTAAAAGACATATGCATTCATATTACAGAGCACCAAACCACAATGCAGACTAGTAAAATAGAAACATGCTTACATGGGATTCAAACCAATGACAGTCTTAATTTGATAGTGCAAAGCCAACACCTTACCAACCATACTAACCAGTCTATACATGCCAAAGATGCAATTTATCAGAGATTTAAGTAAATCAGCTACAGTTTCCAAGTTACTAAACATGATATATTCTATGGGGTGTCATAAGCAAGTCATTAGAATACTTTACTACTAAAGTTATAAGACATATGCATTCAATATTTGAGTAAACAAAGAGAAAATAAAGCTATCTATTGGGCTTCACTAACAAGTCCATTGGAAGACTTGACTATTGTTATTAAAAGACATATGCATTCATATTATAGAGCCACAAACCACAATGCAGACTTGTAAAATAAATATATGCTTACATGGTATTCGAACCAATGACAGTCTTAATTTGACAGTGCAAACCCAACACCTTACCTACTGTGCTAACCAGTCTATTCATAACAATCTCCCCAATTTATCAGAGATTTAAGTAAATAAGCTACAGTGTCCAAGGTGCTAAACATCATATATTCTATGGGGTGTCATAAGCAAGTCATTAGAATACTTTACTACTAAAGTTATGACATATGCATTCAATATTTGAATAAACAAAGATAAAATAAAGCAATCTCTTGGGTTGCACTAACAAATACATTGGAAGACTTGACTATTGTTGTTAAAAGACATATGCATTCATATTACAGAGCCACAAACCACACTAGTAAAATAGAAACAGGCTTACATGGGATTAAAAACAATGACAGTCTTAACTTGACATTGCAAACCCAACACCTTACCAACTGTGCCAAACAGTCTCCATACAAGCCACACAATTAATCAGAAATTTAAGTAAATCAGCTACAGTGTCCAAGGTACTAAACATGATATATTCTATGGGGTGTCATAAGCAAGTCATTAGAATACTTTACTACTAAAGTTATGACCTATGCATTCAATATTTCAGTAAACAAAGAGAAAATAAGCTATCTATTGGGTTTCACTAAGACTCCATTGGAAGACTTGACTATTGTTGTTAAAAGACATATGCATTCATATTACAGAGCCACAAACCACAATGCAGACTAGTAAAATAGAAACATGCTTACATGGGATTCAAACCAATGACAGTCTTAATTTGTTAGGGCAAACCCAACACCTTACCAACCGTACTAACCAGTCCATACATACCAAAGATGCAATTTATCAGAGATTTAAGTAAATAAGCTACAGTGTCCAAGGTACTAAACATGATATATTCTATGTGGTGTCATAAGCAAGTCATTAGAACACTTTACTATTAAATTTATAAGACATATGCATTCAATATTTGAGTAAACAAAGAGAAAATAAAGCTATCTATTGGGCTTCACTAACAAGTCCATTGGAAGACTTGACTATTGTTGTTAAAAGACATATGCATTCATATTATAGAGCCACAAACCACAATGCAGACTTGTAAAATAAATATATGGTTACATGGTATTCGAACCAATGGCAGTCTTAATTTGCTAGTGGAAACCCAACACCTTACCTACTGTGCTAACCAGTCTATTCATAAAAATAACACAATTTATCAGAGATTTAAGTAAATAAGCTACAGAGTCCAAGGTACTAAACATGATATATTCTATGTGGTGTCATAAGCAAGTCATTAGAACACTTTACTATTAAATTTATAAGACATATGCATTCAATATTTGAGTAAACAAAGAGAAAATAAAGCTATCTATTCGGTTTCACTAACAAGTCCATTGGAAGACTTGACTATTGTTGTTAAAAGACATATGCATTCATATTATAGAGCCACAAACCACAATGCAGACTTGTAAAATAAATATATGCTTACATGGTATTCGAACCAATGACAGTCTTAATTTGATAGTGCAAACCCAACACCTTACCTACTGTGCTAACCAGTCTATTCATAACAATCACACAATTTATCAGAGATATAAGTAAATAAGCTACAGTGTCCAAGGTGCTAAACATCATATGCATTCATATTACAGAGCCACAAACCACAATGCAGACTAGTAAACTAGAAAAATGCTTACATGGGATTCAAACAATGACAGTCTTAATTTGATAGTGCAAACCCAACACCTTACCAACTGTGCCAAATAGTCTGCATACAAGCCACACAATTAATCAGAAATTTAAGTAAATCAGCTACAGTGTCCAAGGTACTAAACATGATATATTCTATGGGGTGTCATAAGCAAGTCATTAGAATACTTTACTACTAAAGTTATGACATATGCATTCAATATTTCAGTAAACAAAGAGAAAATAAGCTATCTATTGGGTTTCACTAAGACTCCATTGGAAGACTTGACTATTGTTGTTAAAAGACATATCCATTCATATTACAGAGCCACAAAACACAATGCAGACTAGTAAACTAGAAACATGCTTACATGGGATTCAAACAATGACAGTCTTAATTTGATAGTGCAAACCCAACACCTTACCAACTGTGCCAAACAGTCTGTATACAAGCCACACAATTAAGTAGAAATTGAAGTAAATCAGCTACAGTGTCCAAGGTACTAAACATGATATATTCTATGGGGTGTCATAAGCAAGTCATTAGAATACTTTACTACTAAAGTTATAAGACATATGCATTCAATATTTCAGTAAACAAAGAGAAAATAAAGCTATCTATTGGGTTTCACTAAAACTCCATTGGAAGACTTGACTATTGTTGTTAAAAGACTTATGCATTCATATTACAGAGCACCAAACCACAATGCAGACTAGTAAAATATAAACATGCTTACATGGGATTCAAACCAATGACAGTCTTAATTTGATAGTACAAACCCAACACCTTACCAACCGTACTAACCAGTCCATACATACCAACGATGCAATTTATCAGACATTTAAGTAAATAAGCTACAGTGTCCAAGGTACTAAACATGATATATTCTATGTGGTGTCATAAGCAAGTCATTAGAACACTTTACTATTAAATTTATAAGACATATGCATTCAATATTTGAGTAAACAAAGATAAAATAAAGCTATCTTTTGGGTTTCACTGACAAATACATTGGAAGACTTGACTATTGTTGTTAAAATACATATGCATTGCATTGTATAGAGCCACAAACCACACTAGGAAAATAAAAACATGCGTACATGGGATTCAAACCAATGGCAGCCTTAATTTGATAGTGCAAACCGAACACCTTATCAACTGTGCCAAACAATCTGCATACAAACTTCGCAATTAATCAGAAATTTAAGTAAATCAGCTACAGTGTCCAAGGTACTAAACATCATATATTCTATGGGGTGTCATAAGCAAGTCATTAGAATACTTTACTACTAAAGTTATGACATATGCATTCAATATTTCAGTAAACAAAGAGAAAATAAGCTATCTATTGGGTTTCACTAAGACTCCATTGGAAGACTTGACTATTGTTGTTAAAAGACATATGCATTCATATTACAGAGCCACAAACCACACTAGTAAAATAGAAACAGGCTTACATGGGATTAAAACCAATGACAGTCTTAATTTGACATTGCAAACCCAACACTTTACCAACTGTGCCAAAGAGTCTGCATTCAAGCCACACAATTAATCAGAAATTTAAGTAAATCAGCTACAGTGTACAAGATACTAAACATGATATATTCTATGGGGTGTCATAAGCAAGTCATTAGAACACTTTACTACTAAAGTTATAAGACATATGCATTCAGCATTTCAGTAAACAAAGAGAAAATAAAGCTATCTATTGGGTTTCACTAAGACTCCATTGGAAGACTTGACTATTGTTGTTAAAAGACAAATGCATTCATATTACACAGCCACAAACCACAATGCAGACTAGTAAACTAGAAAAATGCTTACATGGGATTCAAACAATGACAGTCTTAATTTGATAGTGCAAACCCAACACCTTACCAACTGTGCCAAATAGTCTGCATACAAGCCACACAATTAATCAGAAATTTAAGTAAATCAGCTACAGTGTCCAAGGTACTAAACATGATATATTCTATGGGGTGTCATAAGCAAGTCATTAGAATACTTTACTACTAAAGTTATGACATATGCATTCAATATTTCAGTAAACAAAGAGAAAATAAGCTATCTATTGGGTTTCACTAAGACTCCATTGGAAGACTTGACTATTGTTGTTAAAAGACTTATGCATTCATATTACAGAGCACCAAACCACAATGCAGACTAGTAAAATATAAACATGCTTACATGGGATTCAAACCAATGACAGTCTTAATTTGATCGTGCAACCCCAACACCTTACCAACCGTACTAACCAGTCCATACATACCAAAGATGCAATTTATCAGAGATTTAAGTAAATAAGCTACAGTGTCCAAGGTACTAAACATGATATATTCTATGTGGTGTCATAAGCAAGTCATTAGAACACTTTACTATTAAATTTGTAAGACATATGCATTCAATATTTGAGTAAACAAAGAGAAAATAAAGCTATCTATTGGGTTTCACAAACAAGTCCATTGGAAGACTTAACTATTTTTGTTAAAAGACATATGCATTCATATTATAGAGCCACAAACCACAATGTAGACTTGTAAAATAAATATATGCTTACATGGTATTTGAACCAATGACAGTCTTAATTTGATAGTGCAAACCCAACACCTTACCAACTGTGCCAAACAATCTGCATACAAACTTCACAATTAATCAGAAATTTAAGTAAATCAGCTACAGTGTCCAAGGTACTAAACATCATATATTCTATGTGGTGTCATAAGCAAGTCATTAGAACACTTTACTATTAAATTTATAAGACATATGCATTAAATATTTGAGTGAACAAAGAGAAAATAAAGCTATCTATTGGGTTTCACTAAGACTCCATTGGAAGACTTGACTATTGTTGTTAAAAGACATATGCATTCATATTACAGAGCACCAAACCACAATGCAGACTAGTAAAATAGAAACATGCTTACATGGGATTCAAACCAATGACAGTCTTAATTTGATAGTGCAAAGCCAACACCTTACCAACCATACTAACCAGTCTATACATGCCAAAGATGCAATTTATCAGAGATTTAAGTAAATCAGCTACAGTTTCCAAGTTACTAAACATGATATATTCTATGGGGTGTCATAAGCAAGTCATTAGAATACTTTACTACTAAAGTTATAAGACATATGCATTCAATATTTGAGTAAACAAAGAGAAAATAAAGCTATCTATTGGGCTTCACTAACAAGTCCATTGGAAGACTTGACTATTGTTATTAAAAGACATATGCATTCATATTATAGAGCCACAAACCACAATGCAGACTTGTAAAATAAATATATGCTTACATGGTATTCGAACCAATGACAGTCTTAATTTGACAGTGCAAACCCAACACCTTACCTACTGTGCTAACCAGTCTATTCATAACAATCTCCCCAATTTATCAGAGATTTAAGTAAATAAGCTACAGTGTCCAAGGTGCTAAACATCATATATTCTATGGGGTGTCATAAGCAAGTCATTAGAATACTTTACTACTAAAGTTATGACATATGCATTCAATATTTGAATAAACAAAGATAAAATAAAGCAATCTCTTGGGTTGCACTAACAAATACATTGGAAGACTTGACTATTGTTGTTAAAAGACATATGCATTCATATTACAGAGCCACAAACCACACTAGTAAAATAGAAACAGGCTTACATGGGATTAAAAACAATGACAGTCTTAACTTGACATTGCAAACCCAACACCTTACCAACTGTGCCAAACAGTCTCCATACAAGCCACACAATTAATCAGAAATTTAAGTAAATCAGCTACAGTGTCCAAGGTACTAAACATGATATATTCTATGGGGTGTCATAAGCAAGTCATTAGAATACTTTACTACTAAAGTTATGACCTATGCATTCAATATTTCAGTAAACAAAGAGAAAATAAGCTATCTATTGGGTTTCACTAAGACTCCATTGGAAGACTTGACTATTGTTGTTAAAAGACATATGCATTCATATTACAGAGCCACAAACCACAATGCAGACTAGTAAAATAGAAACATGCTTACATGGGATTCAAACCAATGACAGTCTTAATTTGTTAGGGCAAACCCAACACCTTACCAACCGTACTAACCAGTCCATACATACCAAAGATGCAATTTATCAGAGATTTAAGTAAATAAGCTACAGTGTCCAAGGTACTAAACATGATATATTCTATGTGGTGTCATAAGCAAGTCATTAGAACACTTTACTATTAAATTTATAAGACATATGCATTCAATATTTGAGTAAACAAAGAGAAAATAAAGCTATCTATTGGGCTTCACTAACAAGTCCATTGGAAGACTTGACTATTGTTGTTAAAAGACATATGCATTCATATTATAGAGCCACAAACCACAATGCAGACTTGTAAAATAAATATATGGTTACATGGTATTCGAACCAATGGCAGTCTTAATTTGCTAGTGGAAACCCAACACCTTACCTACTGTGCTAACCAGTCTATTCATAAAAATAACACAATTTATCAGAGATTTAAGTAAATAAGCTACAGAGTCCAAGGTACTAAACATGATATATTCTATGTGGTGTCATAAGCAAGTCATTAGAACACTTTACTATTAAATTTATAAGACATATGCATTCAATATTTGAGTAAACAAAGAGAAAATAAAGCTATCTATTCGGTTTCACTAACAAGTCCATTGGAAGACTTGACTATTGTTGTTAAAAGACATATGCATTCATATTATAGAGCCACAAACCACAATGCAGACTTGTAAAATAAATATATGCTTACATGGTATTCGAACCAATGACAGTCTTAATTTGATAGTGCAAACCCAACACCTTACCTACTGTGCTAACCAGTCTATTCATAACAATCACACAATTTATCAGAGATATAAGTAAATAAGCTACAGTGTCCAAGGTGCTAAACATCATATGCATTCATATTACAGAGCCACAAACCACAAGGCAGACTAGTAAAATAGAAACATGCTTACATGGGATTCAAACCAATGACAGTCTTAATTTGATAGTGCAAACCCAACACCTTCCCAATCATACTAACCAGTCCATACATACCAAAGACGCAATTTATCAGAGATTTAAGTAAAGAAGCTACAGTGTCCAAGGTACTAAACATGATATATTCTATGTGGTGTCATAAGCAAGTCATTAGAACACTTTACTACTAAAGTTATAAGACATATGCATTCAGCGTTTCAGTAAACAAAGAGAAAATAAAGCTATCTATTGGGTTTCACTAAGACTCCATTGGAAGACTTGACTATTGTTGTTAAAAGACAAATGCATTCATATTACAGAGCCACAAACCACAATGCAGACTAGTAAACTAGAAACATGCTTACATGGGATTCAAACAATGACAGTCTTAATTTGATAGTGCAAACCCAACACCTTACCAACTGTGCCAAATAGTCTGCATACAAGCAACACAATTAATCAGAAATTTAAGTAAATCAGCTACAGTGTCCAAGGTACTAAACATGATATATTCTATGGGGTGTCATAAGCAAGTCATTAGAATACTTTACTACTAAAGTTATAAGACATATGCATTCAATATTTCAGTAAACAAAGAGAAAATAAAGCTATCTATTGGGTTTCACTAAGACTCCATTGGAAGACTTGACTATTGTTGTTAAAAGACATATGCATTCATATTACAGAGCCACAAACCACAATGCAGACTAGTAAAATAGAAACATGCTTACATGGGATTCAAACCAAAGACAGTCTTAATTTGATAGTGCAAAGCCAACACCTTACCAACCGTACTAACCAGTCTATAGATACCAAAGATGCAATTTATCAGAGATTTAAGTAAATCAGCTACAGTTTCCAAGTTACTAAACATGATATATTCTATGGGGTGTCATAAGCAAGTCATTAGAATACTTTACTATTAAAGTTATAAGACATATGCATTCAATATTTGAGTAAACAAAGAGAAAATAAAGCTATCTATTGGGTTTCACTAACAAGTCCATTGGAAGACTTGACTATTTTTGTTAAAAGACATATGCATTCATATTATAGAGCCACAAACCACAATGCAGACTTGTAAAATAAATATATGCTTACATGGTATTCGAACCAATGACAGTCTTAATTTGACAGTGCAAACCCAACACCTTACCTACTGTGCTAAACAGTCTATTCATAACAATCCCCCAATTTATCAGAGATTTAAGTAAATAAGCTACAGTGTCCAAGGTGCTAAACATGATATATTCTATGGGGTGTCATAAGCAAGTCATTAGAATACTTTACTACTAATGTTATGACATATGCATTCAATATTTGAATAAACAAAGATAAAATAAAGCTATCTCTTGGGTTGCACTAACAAATACATTGGAAGACTTGACTGGTGTTGTTAAAAGACATATGCATTCATATTACAGAGCCACAAACCACACTAGTAAAATAGAAACAGGCTTACATGGGATTAAAACCAATGACAGTCTTAATTTGACATTGCAAACCCAATACCTTACCAACTGTGCCAAAGAGTCTGCATTCAAGCCACACAATTAATCAGAAATTTAAGTAAATCAGCTACAGTGTACAAGATACTAAACATGATATATTCTATGGGGTGTCATAAGCAAGTCATTAGAATACTTTACTACTAATGTTATGACATATGCATTCAATATTTGAATAAACAAAGATAAAATAAAGCTATATTTTGGGTTTCACTAACAAATACATTGGAAGACTTGACTACTGTTGTTAAAATACATATGCATTACATTGTATAGAGCCACAAACCACACTAGGAAAATAAAAACACGCGTACATGGGATTCAAACCAATGGCAGCCTTAATTTGATAGTGCAAACCGAACACCTTACCAACTGTGCCAAACAGTCTGCATACAAGCCACACAATTAATCAGAAATTTAAGTATATCAGCTACAGTGTCCAAGGTACTAAACATGATATATTCTATGGGGTGTCATAAGCAAGTCATTAGAATACTTTACTACTAAAGTTATGACATATGCATTCAATATTTCAGTAAACAAAGAGAAAAAAATATATCTTTTGGGTTTCACTAAGACTCCATTGGAAGACTTGACTATTGTTGTTAAAAGACATATGCATTCATATTACAGAGCCACAAACCACAATGCAGACTAGTAAACTAGAAACATGCTTACATGGGATTCAAACAACAACAGTCTTAATTTGATAGTGCAAACCCAACACCTTACCAACTGTGCCAAACAGTCTACATACAAGCCTCACAATTAATCAGAAATTTAAGTAAATCAGCTACAGTGTCCAAGGTACTAAACATGATATATTCTATGGGGTGTCATAAGCAAGTCATTAGAATACTTTACTACTAAAGTTATAAGACATATGCATTCAATATTTCAGTAAACAAAGAGAAAATAAAGCTATCTATTGGGTTTCACTAAGACTCCATTGGAAGACTTGACTATTGTTGTTAAAAGACATGCATTCATATTACAGAGCACCAATCCACAATGCAGACTAGTAAAATAGAAATATGCTTACACGGGATTCAAACCAATGACAGTCTTAATTTGATAGTGCAAACCCAACACCTTACCAACCGTACTAACCAGTCCATACAACATTTGCAGAGAGAGTTACATTTGGGTGGGTTATTTTGTTTCTGTGCAGGGTAAATACTGGCTGCTTTAATTTTACACTGCAATTTAGATTGCAGATTGAACACACCTCACCCAAATCTATCTCTCTCTGCACATGTTATATCGGGTGTAGTACGGCTGACCGGCGGTCAACTTACCGACGCCGGGATCCCGGCGGGGAGGGGCGAGTGCAGCAAGCCCCTTTCGGGCTCGGTGGCGACCTGCTGTTGCCACGGGTTCTATTCCCACTCTATGGGTGTCGTGGACACCCACGAGTGGAAATAGTCCCTGTTGGTCGGCATGCCGACCATCGGGACAGTGACCCGTCGGGCTGGTGGAGGAGGTCATGTGACTGTCGGTCAGCTGACCGGCGGTCACATGAATACCACCCGTTATATCTGCCTCCCCTGCAGTGCACATGGTTTTGCTCAACTGCTAACAAAATTCCTGCTGCGATCAACTTGGAATTACCTCCTTACTCATTAAAAACCCTGACAAGTTCGGTCATCTTTTTTGGGAAAAAAAAATCGTCAGTTAAGTGGTTAAAGAATGTTTAGTAATCCAATTGCTGATGTTATACATTACATGCTCAGGTTCTATTGGCGTCCCTAGCAGAGAGTGAGCGCCTATGTCAGTGTAAATGTTCAATAAACAATAGAACAAAGTAGCGGATAATAGCAGAATTGCCTCACCTTTAGATTACAATCCATGTTTACACCCGAACTTGGGACTGGTGATGTAATAAAGAGTCCTGTGTCTCTAACCCGCCACTGAGCAGAGTGATAACCTACTATCAGCCTCTTCAGAAGCCTACCCTCTCTTAAGAGGTATCCGTTTGGATGGTCGACCATGTTATGGTCGACAGTCATTAGGTCGACCACTATAGGTCGACATTGACATGGTCGACACATGAAAATTGTCGACACATGAAAAGGTCGACATGAGTTTAAAAAAAAATATTTTGTGGAACTTTTCCATACTTTACGATCCACGTGTACTACGATTGGATACGGTAATCTGTTCGAAGCATGGCGAGCGTAGCGAGCCATGTGAGGGGACGTGGTGCAGTAATTGGGGTTCCCCGTCACTTTACGAAAAAAACGACACAAAAAAAGTAAAAAAACTCATGTAGACCTTTTCATGTGTCGACCTTTCATGTGTTGACCATTTTCATGTGTCGCCCATTTGTCCATGTCGACCATGCCAATGTCAACCAATAGTGGCCGACCTAATAGGTCGACCATAACATGGTCGACCATTCATACCGGAACCCTCTAAAGATGGGTACACACTGACAAATATAATCAAGCAATTGGCCAATGTATCGAGAGCCTGTCGACACGTTTGTGAGGTCGGGATACTGACAGCCGGCATCCCATCTGCCGACAAATCATATATAATCCTACTGTATTGTGTGATTTTTTTTAAATATCTGCAGGTGAAGGAAAAAAGGAGATTCATGGTAAGAACTTACTGTTGTTAAATCTATTTCTGCTAGGTACACTGGATTCCACGGGGAATTACATTGGGGTGTAGAGTTGGATCTTTATCCGAGGCACCAACAGGCTAAAAGCTTTGACTGTTCCCAGGATGCATAGCGCCGCCTCCTCTATATTCCCACCTCCAGGCACTGGAGCTCAGTTTTTGTTAACCAGTCCAATGCAGTAGCAGATAAGAGAGACGACAATAGTTAGTAGCCACATACACTTACCTTCTCACGACAGGAGAAGGTACCAGTGGCTAATGCCATACAAACCCAAAGAAGTTAAGTGCGCCAGGGTGGGCGCCCTGTGGAATCCTGTGTACCTCGCAAAAAGAGATTTAACAACGGTAAGTTCTTACCATAAATCTCCTTTTTTTGCAGCGGGGTACACTGTGATTCCACAGAGAATTACATTGGGTATGTCCTAAAGCAGTTCCTCATGGGAGGGGACGCACTGTAGCGGGCACAAGAACCTGGTGTCCAAAGGAGGCATCCTGTGAGGTGGAAGTATCGAAGGCATAGAACCTTATGAATGTGTTCACTGAGAACCACGTAGCCGCCTTGCACAATTTTACAAGGGTCGCACCACGGCGGGCCGCCCAAGAAGGTCCAACAGACCGAGTAGAATGGGCTTTGATGGTAGCAGGAGCTGGAAGTCCAGCCTGTACATCAGCATGTGCAATCACCATTCTAATCTATCTGGCCATGGTCTGCTTATTAGCAGGCCAGCCACGTTTGTGAAAACCAAAAAGAACAAAGAGAGAATCAGATCTCCTAAGCGAGGCTGTTCTCTTCACCTAAATACGGAGAGCCCGCACCACATCCAAAGACCGCTCTTTGGAGGATAAACCAGGAGAGGTTAAGGCCGGAACCACAATCTCTTGGTTAAGGTGGAAAGATGACACCACCTTAGGCAGATAACCATGGCGAGTTCTAAGAACCACCCGGTTACAGTGAAAAATCAGAAAGGGTGACCGACAGGACAAGGCACCCAAGTCTGAAACCCATCTAGCAGAGGCAATAGCCAGCAAACATAAGACCTTAAGAGTAAGCCATTTAAGGTTCACAGACTCAAGAGGTTCGAAAGGAGACTCTTATAAGGCATCCAGGACAACCGACAAATCCCAAGGAGCCACAGGAGGAAAATAGGGAGGTTGAATCCGTAAAGCATCCTGAGTGAAAGTATGAACATCAGGCAGAGTCGCAATTTTTCTCTGAAACCACACGGACAAGGCCAAAATATGAACCTTGAGGGAGGCCAGACGAAGGCCTAAGTCAAGGCCCTGTTGCAGAAAAGCCAAAAGTTTGGCAGTACTGAACTTATACGCATCATAATTCTTAGCCGCACACCAAGTGAAGTAATAATTCCAAACCCTATAATAAATCCGAGGTGAAGCCGGTTTACGGTCTTTCAACATAGTTTGAATGACTGCCTCAGAAAATCCCTTGGCCGTCAGTACTTAAGTTTCAAGAGCTACGCCTTCAAAGCCAGTCGGGCAAGATCTTGATATACACAAGGACCCTGAACGAGGAGGTCCAGGCGTTGCGGAAGTATTAGAGGACGCTCTATCGAGAGACCCTGCAGGCCTGAGAACCAATGCCGTCTGGGCAACGCTGGAGCGATTAGAAGTAGTATTCCTCCTTCTTTCTTGAACTTCCTTATTACCCATGGCAGGAGCGACACCGGAGGGAGCACGTATGGCAGCCGAAAGTTCCAAGGAATTGCCAGTGCATCCACGAACGCTGCTTGAGGATCCATTGTCTTGCTCCAAAGACCGGAACCTTGTGATTGTATCGAGACGCCATCAGGTCTACATCTGGTAGGCCCCACTTGCCCACTAGTAGTTGAAATAATTCTGGATGAAGGCTCCACTCTCCGCCGTGTACGTCCTGACGACTGAGGAAGTTCGCTTTCCAGTTGAGGACGCCCGGAATGAACACTGCCGATATGGCTGGCAGATGGCGTTCTGCCCATAGAAGAATCTTTAACACTTCCATCAATGCCATGTGGCTACGAGTGCTGCCTTGATGATTTATGTATGCCACCGTGGTGGCGTTATCCAACTGTACTTGAACAGGCCTGTTCTGTACCAGAGGCAGGGCCCGTTTCAAAGCATTGAACACTGCCTGCAACTCCAGAATGTTTATCGGGAGGAGAGATTCCTCCCTGGTCCACCAACCCTGAAGAGAGTGTTGCTCGAACACCGCGCCCCAACCTCGCAGACTGGCATCCATCATTAGAAGGACCCAGTTGGAGATCCAGAAGGGACGACCCCTGCTCAATTGCTTGTCCTGTAGCCACCAAGTCAGTGACAGGCGAACCTCCGGGGTCAAGGAGATCATGTGAGTCCTGATCCAGTGTGGCAGGCCATCCCATTTGGAAAGGATTAACCTCTGCAGAGGGCAGGAATGAAATTGAGCGTTCTCCACCATGTCGAAAGCCGACACCATGAGATCTAGTACTTGCATCACCGAGTGTATCGACACACGTGGGCGAGATGGGAAGCACCTTATTTTGTCCTGAAGTTGTAGGACTTTCTCTGGAGACAACCATTGGCTGTGGGTGTCCAATAATGCCCCCAGTTGCACCATGCTCTGAGCAGGGACCAGTGAGGATTTTTTCCAGTTGACAAGCCACCTGTGGGCTTGCAGGAATTGGACCGTCAGTTCGAAATGACAGAGTAGAACCTCTGGAGAGTTCGCCAGGATCAACAAGTCGTCCAGATATGGTAGGATCCTGATACCCTGTGTTAGGCGCCGAGGGTCCGCTCGTCAGTGCGGCCGGCGCCTAGCAACGGGGACGCCACTGTCGGATCGTGTTCTCCGTTGCTGGGTCTAAGTTTATATCATCACTGGTTTCCTGGCTGTGTAGCATGCAGCTGCACGGCATGTTGTAATTATCACTCATCTGTTTCCCTGGCCATGCAGCTTGTCAGCTGCATGGCATTTAATCCAATCAGCCTCCAAACAGCTGATTGGAAGACTCTCTGTTAAAAGCACTCCCAGGACTCCTCACAGACGCCGGTGATAGCTTCCTGTTTGCCTGATTCTGCTGCAGAGAGAGTTCCCAGTCCCGGTCTGTTCGTTTGTTCCTGTTCTCAGTGATCCAGTACTCGGAAGTTACCATCTGTTCCTGGAGTCTGACCGAGCACCTTTAACATCTGGTGGTGTTCGTGAGTCGCGGCGCAGCCGTGTGTTGCGGCTTGTCCGCTACTATTTATTATTGTGTTTATTTTGAGTTCTGGAGCTTTGCGGAGGATTCCGCTTCCACAAGATCCACTCTGGTGTCCAGCGGTGCCGGATAGGAGTGTCGGATCCGTGGATCCTTGGTTGTCCTTTTCCCTGGCGGCTAGTCCGCACATACCTTTTGATTTAGTTAAGTTAGCTTGTAACCCCTGGCTTGGTTGCTTAGTCAGAGGGCCCCTTGTTATCTCCCTGTCTCGGACTTCCCCTTGTCTCCCATTAAGACCTGCGGGGGCATCGGGGTTGGGCAGACATAATCCGCCCTTCGAACGCGGCTGCCATGGGCTCAAGCAACCATAGTCTCGCAGGGGATTTCTGATAACACGGGCGAGACAACGGAGTTAGGGCGCCAGGGGTTACTAGGCTCTCCAGCTCCCACAACCTGTATTTCATTCCTGTACTCAGATCTCTGCCATAAGATCTTCTCCAGTCTGGAGTACAGGAATCGTAACATTATCACCGGCCAGACAAAAGAAAAAATTTCAACAGGAGTTAATTTTTTCACTTATCCAGTAGGGAGAATTTTGTCGGCCTCATGAATCCCACCGGTGTTGGGCCAAATCCTGGCCAGTTTTTGGTTAGTCAGATTCAGGAACTTACCCAGATGGTTCAGGATCTGTCCCTCCGGGTGAGCTCACAGGAAGATCTGTTACGGACTTCCCCGAGGGTCATCCCTGAACCAAAAATGCATCTGCCTGACCGTTTTTCTGGGGATAGAAAACAGTTTTTTAATTTTAAAGAGTCTTGTAAACTGTATTTTCGTTTAAGACCAGTTTCCTCAGGTACGGAGGCTCAGCGGGTTGGAATTATAATTTCTCTGCTTCAGGGGGATCCTCAGACCTGGGCTTTTGGTTTAAAGACAGACGATCCGGCCTTATCGTCTGTAGACGCTTTTTTGAAATCTTTAGGGCTATTGTATGACGACCCTGATAGAGAGGCATCCGCAGAAAGTCAGTTGCGTGCTCTAAGACAGGGTAGGAATCCTGCAGAGAATTATTGTACGGAGTTTCGCCGTTGGTCGAACGACTGTGGCTGGAATGATCCTGCCCTGCGCAGTCAGTTTCGCCTCGGCTTATCTGAATCTATAAAAGACAGCCTCCTTCAGTATCCCGCTCCTGAGAACCTTGATAAGCTCATGGAGCTCTCTATTAAAATAGATCGTCGGCTCAGAGAGCGGAGGACTGAGAAAGGGGCATCTGTAGTTTCTTTTCCCTGTGTTTCTTCCGTTCCGATAGACATGGAGGAGCCTATGCAGATTGGTCTCTCCAAATTGTCTCCGGAAGAAAGAACCAGGAGGCAAAATTCTGGTCTGTGTTTGTACTGCGGAGGTAAGGGACATTTTGCCCGTAGTTGCCCAAACAAGTCGGGAAACTTCCTGACCAAGTGAATAGTGAGGGGGTTCACTTTGGTCTACAGCTCATCTCCTCAAATAATTCACTATTGGTTCCTGCTAAAGTTTCTTATGACAGCCTCTGTTCCTCGGTCTCTGCTTTTGTGGACAGTGGAGCTGCAGGAAACTTTATGGACATAACATGGGCCAAGGCCTTAGGTATTCCTCAGTTAACCTTAAGTAGGTGTATCACCATGCATGGTTTAGATGGGAGTCCCTTATCCAATGGGGTTATTTCTCTATGTACACCTCCTGTTTTGCTCTCGGTGGGAGCTCTACATTCTGAAAAGATTGAGTTTTTTCTTACCCATTGTCCAGCAGTTCCTGTGGTTCTGGGTCACCCTTGGCTGGCCTTTCATAATCCCATCATAGATTGGCAGTCTGGGGAGATTCTACAATGGAGTACCATCTGTGATAAAGAATGTATTACACTTCCTATCCGAGTAGCTGCTGCCAGGTCCGCACATATTCCTGGAGAGTACCAAGATTTTTTGGATGTGTTTTCCAAGGGCAATGCGGATATTTTGCCTCCCCATAGGCCTTATGATTGTACCATTGAGTTAATTCCTGGTGCCACGTTGCCTAAAGGAAGGTTATATGCATTGTCTGGTCCTGAAACTGTGGCCATGAATGAGTATGTGAAAGAAAGTCTTGAGAAAGGGTTTATCAGGCCATCTAAATCCCCTTTAAGTGCAGGTTTTTTCTTCGTAGAGAAGAAGGATGGTTCCCTCAGACCCTGCATTGACTTTCGAGCCCTGAATAAAATCTCAGTAAAGAATACTTACCCTCTGCCTCTGATCTCTGTCCTCTTTGATCAGCTACGTTCGGCTGTTATTTTTTCCAAGATTGACCTGAGAGGAGCATATAATCTCATTAGAATCAGATCGGGGGATGAGTGGAAAACGGCATTCAGTACTCAATCAGGTCACTATGAGTATCTGGTCATGCCTTTCGGCCTATCTAACGCTCCGGCAGTCTTTCAGGATCTCATAAATGATGTGCTCCGTGAGTTTCTGGGAAGATTCGTTGTGGTCTATTTAGACGACATTTTGATTTATTCTGACTCTATAGAACAACATGTTACCCAGGTGCGTCAGGTACTTAAGAAATTACGTGAAAATCACTTGTATGCCAAACCGGAGAAGTGTGAATTTCACGTCACGGAGGTATCCTTTTTAGGGTACATTATTTCCCCTCGGGGATTCCGAATGGAACCTAAGAAGCTCCAAGCCATCCTGAGTTGGGCGCAACCCACCAACTTAAAAGCAATTCAGCGCTTTTTAGGGTTTGCGAACTACTACAGAAGGTTTATTCACTCTTTCTCTGACATAGTTGCTCCCATTGTGGCACTCACTAAGAAGGGAGCAGATCCTACCAATTGGTCATGTGAAGCTAAAGTATCTTTTCAGGCCTTGAAACAAGCCTTTGTCTCAGCCCCTGTCCTTAGACATCCCAACCCAGAATTGCCTTTCATCGTTGAGGTAGATGCCTCGGAGGTTGGTGTAGGGGCTATCCTTTCTCAGAAGGATCCAGATTCCCTTGAGTTACATCCTTGTGCCTTTATGTCCAGGAAATTCTCATCTGCTGAATCCAACTACGATGTTGGTAATCGGGAGTTGCTGGCTATTAAATGGGCTTTTGAGGAGTGGAGACATTGGCTTGAAGGAGCGACCCATACCATTTCTGTTTTGACAGATCACAAAAATCTTCAATACATTGAATCAGCTAAGCGACTGAATGCCCGACAGGCTCGTTGGGCTTTATTTTTCACTCGTTTCAAATTCATTATCACCTTCAGACCTGGTTCCAAGAATACCAAGGCAGATGCCCTCTCACGCAGTTTTCTTCCCGCTCAAGACAACAGTCCTGTTACTCTCATACTTCCGCCTTCAGTCATTCAGGCAGGTCTCACACAGGATGTTTTTTCTCAATTGAAGCTGCTTCAACATCAAGCTCCGGGAAATACTCCTGCTGGTCGTCTTTTTGTTCCTGAGTTTTTGAGAGCAACTGTTTTGGAGGAATTTCATGATAGCAAAGTTGCAGGGCATCTGGGAGTCGCTAAAACTTTTGAATTGGTATCCCGCTCAGTGTGGTGGCCTGGTCTTTCTAAAGACATTAAAGAGTTTGTTTTTTCGTGTCAGGTCTGTGCACAGCATAAAGTTCCCCGTTCTTTGCCTATTGGTCAACTTATGCCATTGAATGTTCCTCTTAGACCATGGTCGCATATCTCCATGGATTTTGTGGTGGATCTCCCTCTGTCAGCTGGATGCACAGTCATATGGGTGGTAGTGGACCGTTTTAGTAAGATGGCTCATTTTATTGGTCTTCCCCGATTGCCATCTGCCCAGGGATTGGCAGTCTTGTTCCTCCGTCATGTTTTCAGACTCCATGGGTTACCCACTGATATTGTTTCTGACAGGGGTCCACAATTCATTGCACAGTTTTGGAAGTCTTTTTGTGCTTCATTAAAAATGAAATTATCATTAACCTCCGGTTATCATCCACAATCAAATGGACAGACTGAGCGAGTGAACCAATCCTTAAAACAATATTTGCGTTTGTACTCGGCCAAACTCCAAAATGACTGGTCTGAGTTTCTTCCATTGGCAGAGTTTGCTTATAATAATGCCTGTCATTCCTCCACCAATGTGTCTCCATTTTTTGCAGTTTTTGGTTTCCACCCCAGAGCTAATTCATTTTTCCAACATTCCTCTGTCTCCTCTCTGGCCCTGACCTCTCATCTTAAACTTATTTGGAAAAAAGTGCACATAGCTCTCAGAAAAGCAGCTTTCAAGGAAAAAGATTTTTCGGACAGGTTCCGGCGGCCGTGCACTTTTAGAGTAGGAGACAGGGTGTGGCTGTCGACTCGCAATATCAAACTTCGACAAACCTCAGCCAGATTGGGTCCTAGATTTATTGGACCATTTCTCATTATCAAAAAAGTCAATCCAGTTGCTTTCCGGTTACAGCTACCAAAAACGTTACGAATCGGAAATACCTTCCATTGCTCTTTGCTCAAACCATATGTTTCATCTAGCAGATTTCCTCGTAAAAAACCTCAGGGGAGATCACCAGTTAATGTACAGGGTCAGCAGGAGTTCGTGGTTGAGAAGGTTCTCGATTCCAAGCTGTCCCGGGGTCGGCTTTATTTTTTGGTGCATTGGAAAGGTTATGGTCCTGAGGAAAGGTCGTGGGTCCTAGATGAGGACCTTCATGCCCCAAGGCTCAAAAGGGCATTTTTTCAAGAATTTCCTCAGAAACCCGGATTTAGGGGTTCCTTGACCCCTCCTCAAGGGGGGGGTACTGTTAGGCGCCGAGGGTCCGCTTGTCAGTGCGGCCGGCGCCTAGCAACGGGGACGCCACTGTCGGATCGTGTTCTCCGTTGCTGGGTCTAAGTTTATATCATCACTGGTTTCCTGGCTGTGTAGCATGCAGCTGCACGGCATGTTGTAATTATCACTCATCTGTTTCCCTGGCCATGCAGCTTGTCAGCTGCATGGCATTTAATCCAATCAGCCTCCAAACAGCTGATTGGAAGACTCTCTGTTAAAAGCACTCCCAGGACTCCTCACAGACGCCGGTGATAGCTTCCTGTTTGCCTGATTCTGCTGCAGAGAGAGTTCCCAGTCCCGGTCTGTTCGTTTGTTCCTGTTCTCAGTGATCCAGTACTCGGAAGTTACCATCTGTTCCTGGAGTCTGACCGAGCACCTTTAACATCTGGTGGTGTTCGTGAGTCGCGGCGCAGCCGTGTGTTGCGGCTTGTCCGCTACTATTTATTATTGTGTTTATTTTGAGTTCTGGAGCTTTGCGGAGGATTCCGCTTCCACAAGATCCACTCTGGTGTCCAGCGGTGCCGGATAGGAGTGTCGGATCCGTGGATCCTTGGTTGTCCTTTTCCCTGGCGGCTAGTCCGCACATACCTTTTGATTTAGTTAAGTTAGCTTGTAACCCCTGGCTTGGTTGCTTAGTCAGAGGGCCCCTTGTTATCTCCCTGTCTCGGACTTCCCCTTGTCTCCCATTAAGACCTGCGGGGGCATCGGGGTTGGGCAGACATAATCCGCCCTTCGAACGCGGCTGCCATGGGCTCAAGCAACCATAGTCTCGCAGGGGATTTCTGATAACACGGGCGAGACAACGGAGTTAGGGCGCCAGGGGTTACTAGGCTCTCCAGCTCCCACAACCTGTATTTCATTCCTGTACTCAGATCTCTGCCATAAGATCTTCTCCAGTCTGGAGTACAGGAATCGTAACACCCTGACGGCGGAGCAGAGCTGTCATGACGCCATGACCTTGGTGAAGATTCTCGGAGCCGTGGTCAGACCTAAAGGTAAGGCCTGGAATTGAAAATGTAGGTTGCCAATAGCAAACCGCAGGTATTGCTGATGCGACATGGCAATAGGAATATGCAGGTAAGCATCCTGTATGTCCAGGGATACCATATAGTCCATGGGCTCCAAAGCCAGAACAATAGAGCGAAGAGTTTCCATACGTAATTTGGAGACTTTTACAAATTTTTTCAAAGACTTGAGGCTGGGAAGACCCATTCGGTTTCAGAACTAGGAACAACGTTGTATAGTACCCCCTGCCTCTCTGAGATTGTACCACCAAATGGAGAGTTTTCACTTTGACCGGATCCGAAGGGTTGTTCGTTGAGCAAAACTGGCGAGGGGGACGTTCCGTGAGTGATGACTTCCTGTACCCAGGCGTCTGAAGTGGTCTGTAACCATACCTGAGCAAACAGCAGAAGTCGGCCTCCCACCCTGGGGTCCCCCAGGAGGAGGCCTGCCCCATCATGCAGCAGGCTTGTCTGTTTTGGAAGCAGGCTGACGGGCAGCCCAGGAACATTTAGGTTTGGGCTTAGTGGATTTGGAAGTGCGAGTCTGTTTCGGGTACGCCTGACCCTTTGCTTTACTTGGAGGTCGAAAGGAGCGAAAGGAAGTACTTTTAGCCTTTGGAGCCGAAGGATTAGTACTAGGCAGACAGGCAGTCTTAGCAGATGCTAAGTCAGGAACAATCTTGTTGAGATCCTCCCCAAAAAGGATGTTCCTCTTAAAGGGATCACCTCCAAGGTCTTTTTAAAGTCCAGATCTACAGACCAGGACCGCAACCAGAGAATCCGGCGAGCCAGAATGAACGTAGTAGACGCTTTGGCCGCCAGGACCCCAGCATCAGATGCCGCCTCCTGAATATAATGAGAGGCTGTAATAATATATGAAAGACACTGTCTAGCATTATCAGGAAAATCAGACGGTTGTTCCGCTTCAACTTCCTGAACCCAGGCTTCAATAGCTTTTGCAGCCCAAGAAGCCGCAATAGTGGGCCTATGCACAGCTCCTGCAAGAGTGTAAATAGACTTCAAGCAACCCTCCAGGCGCTTATCCGTTGGTTCCTTCAGAGAAGTTACGGTAGTGACAGGCAGAGCAGATGACACCACCAGACGCGCGACCTGTGAGTCCACTCGCCGCGAGTGTGTGCCTGAAGTAACCGGAGTGCTCCGCTGTATGTACCAGGGCGCAGGAGTATACAGCCCTGCTGGGGGAGGTGATGGAGCCGCAGCACGATATGTCATCATGACATACAGTATAGTACTTCTAAGTGCCAGTGCTGTGGCCCTTGAAGTCTTCTTTCTTCAAAAAGCTCTTATCAGGGCTGCCTAGCGCAGCCCTCCCTGTTAGCTGCCTGCACTGCAGGCACCAACTTACAAACTGAACTCCTGTGCACAGAGGCGGGGATATAAAGGATTCGGCGCTATGCATCCTGGGAACAGTCAAAGCTTTTAGCCTGTTGGTGCTGCGGATCAAGATCCAACTCTACACCCCGATGCAATTCCCTGTGGAATCACAGTGTACCCCATTGCAGAAAGTACCAATGATTTTATATTTTTGTGTCTGCGGGCTAGTGACCGAAGGATTTCAGTTTCCTTTATTCTTATACATTATTGCAAATGGTTTTCTTTTATGCTTCTTGTTTCATGTGTGATTAAATTGTTTATACCAACCAAGGCATTTGTTTAGATTTTCTAAGGTGATTTACCATGATTATACTAAAACATATTTGCCTGCACCCCTGGATTGGGAGTCCTGTTACCATGGGAGGCAGGCAAAGACCCCAGAATTGAGAAGAACCATTGAACGGTATCCGGTCTTTAGGTCGACAGCACTTAGGTCGACCACTGTTGGTCAACACGCATTAGGTTGACATGGTCACTAGGTCGACATGGCAAAGGTCGACACGTAAACATGTCGACATGAGTTAAAAACAACAACTTTTTTTTAACTTTTAATACTTTACAATCCACGTGGACTACGATTGGGAATAGTAACCTGTGCCGAGCGCAGAGCAAGGCACGTTGCCCGAAGTTCGCTCGCGATGCACTAATTGGGGTTGCCAATCACTTAAAAAAGAAAACGACACAAAAAAAAATGGGAAACCTCTGGTGGGCCACACTGCCTATTGGGTTGTGATACAGAAGTTAGACATTAAAAAAGACAGTCAACAGTTAAAAGTCGACAGTCAAAAGGTCAACAGGGTCAAAAGGTCAACAACAAAAATTGGGGAGTTTTGTGTTGTTACATTTTTTTTTTACCCCAATTTGTTCAAACGCTTCAGGCACGGTAGCTCCCTCCTCTCCGCTTGCCACAAGGTTACTAAAGGTAATAGTTTGTGACATGGATAGTAAATGCAGCAAAAGTTGTAAAAAATTGTAAAAATAAACTTAAAAAACATGTGTCGACATTTTGACCCTGCTGACCTTTTGACTGTCGACCTTTTGACCCTGTCGACCTTTTGATTGTCAACCTTTTGACCCTAATGCATGTTGACCATCAGTGGTTGACCTATTGACGGTTGACCTTTTTAGTGTAGATCTATAGACCGGATGCCTGCCTATTGGCTCAGCCCCTCCTCTAGGGTTCAGGTTCCCAGGGCTGTAACTAGGTGTGTACCAATGGTGCCTATGCACTGTGGGCGCACCATCTGGCAGCACCACCTGCACGGCAGCTCTCTTAAGTGTCAATCATCACCAGTCACTGCCTCCTGCGCCACTGACCTGTATGTGGTGTGCGCTCAGATCCTCTGCAGCTGAGCGGTGAGTGCACCCACTATACAAGTTAAAGGCCACTCTCTCAAGTGACAGTCACCGCCCCATCCCGGCCACCTCTGCCCTGGATGTAGTGTGCACTGGGCATTACCCCACCTCTCCCCTCACTTTCCGGCCGCCCAGCTCCTGGCGCTGCTATAAGGGTGAAGCCTCAGCGTGGAGTGATTTATGTCAGTATGAGAGTGTCGGGTTTACAGGTGTGGAAGTGGGGGAGGAGGTCGAGGCAGGACCCCAGGTGAATGACTGTAGCATGTGTAGCAGTGATGTGCTTCAGCAAGCTGTGCTGGGACTACAAGACCCAACATGTTCTATAGTTGCAGTACTGAAAGCATACACCTGTTACACCTCATATACATGTCACCTAATACCTCACATCCATGTCACCTGCAACCTCACATACATGTCACCTGCAACCTCACATACATGTCACCTGCAACCTCACGTCACCTAATACCTCATATACATGTCACCTTAAACCTCACTTGTCATCTAATACCTAACATACATGTCACCTTACACCTCACATCACCTAATATACCTCATATACATGTCACCTTACACCTCACATGTCACCTAATACCTCACATACAGTACATGTCACCTTACACCTCACATGTCACCTAATACCGCATATACATGTCACCTTACACTTCACATGTCACCTAAAGGCTCATATGCATGTCACCTTATACCTCACATACATGTCACCTAGAGATTACATCTCTCCCAGCCCTGCCCCCAGCCCACCCACAATGCCCTGCTCTGCGAAGAGTGCAGCGTAGGGCAAGAAGAGGAGAGGCATGCCGGCTGGTCACAGCAGGTAAGTATAGTTATCTCTCTCTCCCTCATAAAAAGGGGGGCTCTACTCTGCTGCCTAATGTGTAAAAAGGGGACTCTGCCACTTAATGTATTATAAGGGGGACTCTGCTGCTGTAATGTGTAAAAAAGTGCATCTCTGTCTGCCTAATGTGTAAAAAAGGAGGACTCTGCTGCCATAGGCCCTCATTCTGAGTTGTTCGCTCGCTAGCTGCTTTTAGCAGCCGTGCAAACGCTAAGCCGCCGCCCCCTGGGAGTGTATCTTAGCTTAGCAGAAGTGCAAACGAAAGGATCGCAGCGCTGCTACAAAAAAAGTTTGTGCAGTTTCTGAACAGCTTGAGACCTACTCCTAGCTTGCGATCACTGCAGACTATTTAGTTCCTGTTTTGACGTCACAAACACGCCCTGCGTTCGGCCAGCCACGCCTGCGTTTCCCCAGGCACGCCTGCGTTTGTATGTGATATGCCTGCGTTTTTACACACACTCCCCGAAAACGGTCAGTTACCTCCCATAAACACCCACTTCCTGTCAATCACTCTGCGGCCAGCAGTGCAATTGAAAAGCGTCGCTAGACCTTGTGTGAAACTGCAACGGCCGTTGTGAAAGTACGTCGCACGTGTGCATTGCGCCACATACGCATGCGCAGAATTGCCGATTTTTGGCCTGATTGCTGCGCAGCGAACGAAAGCGGCTAGAGATCAACTCGGAATGACCACCATAATGTGTAAAAAAGGGTGACTCTGCTGCCATAATGTGTAAAAAAGGGGGACTCTGCCTGCCTAATGTGTAAAAAACGGAGACTCTGCCTTACGTAATGTGCAAAAGGCAGCTCTGTGGCCACACCCCTTCCCCGTGAAGCCAAGCCCCTATATTTTTTGCTCACGCCTGTCCCTGTTTTGTATGGGGAGGGAGGCGCCGATGCTGCTTCTTGCACACTGCACACAGCGCTAAAATGTCTAGTTATGGCACTGCAGGTTCCAGACTGTGCATTTGAGTTGTACATTATGCATATGTTACCTTAAGCTGCACAGGACTAAGGGGGTAATTCAGACTGCGATCGCAGTCTGAAACTTTTTGTGGAGTGCGCGTGCGCAGTGGCCCCACTGCGCGTGCGCACCCCGGGAGCCCAGCGAGTTGCTAACAGCATCTCTGGGCTGAGATCGCCTCTGCCTGATTGACAGGCAGAGGTGGCTGCGGGGCGGGAGGGGTCCTGCCAACGGCATCAGAACGCCGTTGGTGGGGCATGGTCCGGACAATGTAGGCATGTCCGGACTGTTGGGGGGGGGGCCACGGCGGCTGCGTGACATCACATGCAGCCGCTGCGACCCAGGATCCATGCCAGAGCGTAGGAGCTGCGCTGGTAGGGAGCTACTCGTCAGGTACAAAAGCATCGCTGCCGTGCTATGCTTTTGTACCTGTGTGGCAGGGCAGAGCCAGACATGCGGGAAGGATCAGCCCTGTGCTGGGCGTCCCCCCGCATGTCTGTGAAAGAGATCGTAGATGTGCTAAATTTAGCACATCTACGATCAGGTCTGAATTAGCCCCTATGTTGTATTGTCTACAGTGCATTGCAGTTATCAATCTTGTACATTATCATGCATGCACTAGCAGTATTTACTGTATATATTTATCAAGGGGCCTAGATCATACACTCTCTAAAGGTTAGCCAAGCATCTGTTGTGGCTGGCCACACTACCTTTGGAGGCTAGCCATAGCCCGGAGCAAGGATCCCTAAAGCATGCATTCACCCTGTGGGCCCTTCATGCCCCTGTCCAACACTGGTTGTGAAAACATTACCAAGTAATTTTGAGGGAGATGTATCATTATTTGCAAAACAGACCTGTAAATATTGTACTTTTTACGTGTATTATCGCTTCAATTAATTTGATATTTTCTGCATAAGTATCAATTTAAAATAAACTTCAATAAGTTGTTGCATTTACGATGTCTTCCATATATGTTTCACAGTTATATTGCAGTTTTCTTGCATTTTGTGGCTTTACTGCGCATGCACAGCTTGCCTTGCAGTGTGTAGAGGAAGGAAAAAGAGGACCAGCTCACACAACAGGGACTGATCAGAGCACAGCAGGAACAGCAGGCCTGTCTTGGTCATTTTACTTACCTCAGTACTTATAAGTGTCCGGGTGGTGTCTGCGGCGATTAGTGGTGGGCAGTGCCGTAACTAGGTGTGGACAATGGTGCCTTGCCCACAGCGCAAATGCACTATGGGCGCACCATCTAGCAGCACCACCCGCATGGCCGCTCTCTCACGTGTCAATCATCACAAGTGACCCGCCGCTGTTGCGCCACTGACCTGTATGTGGTGTGCGCTCAGCCCTCTGCTGCTGAGCGTCTAGCGCACCCACTATACAAGATGCAGGACGCCCTAAAGTGTCAATCACAGCTGCGCTGCCTCCTGCCCGCCTCTGCTCTGTATGCAGTGTGCACTGCGCGTTACCCCGCCTCCCCGTCAATGTCCGGCCGCTCAGCTCCTGGCGCTGCTGACAAGGGTGAGTGGGGATGTCCGGCCGCTCAGCTCCTGGCGCTGCTGACAAGGGTGAGCGGGGATGTCCGGCCGCTCAGCTCCTGGCACTGCTGACAAGGGTGAGCGGGGCTATGTGCATCCGCAGGACTCAGTGCGGCCTGTTTGTCGTCGGAAGCTGTGAGTGATATCGGTATGAAAGTGCCAGTTATACAGGCGTGGACGCGGAGGAGGAGGAACACGAGGCGGGACCTCAGGTTAGTGACTAAAGATGTGTCCTGATGTTCTCCAGCAAGCTGTGCTATGTTCTCTAGTTCCAGTACTGTAAGCATACACCTGTTACACCTCCCATACATGTCACCTTACACCTCACATACATGTCACTTTACACCTCACATGTCACCTAATACCTCACATACATGTCACCTTACACCTCACATGTCACCTAATACCTCACATACATGTCACCTTACACCTCACATGTCACCTAATACCTCACATACATGTCACCTCACATACATGTTACCTTACACCTCACATACATGTGATGACGTGTCTCTCCCAGCCCACCCACAATGCCCTGCACTGCAAAGAGCACAGCGTAGGGTGGGAAGGAGAGGCATGCTGGCTGGTCACAGCAGGTAAGTATAATTATATCTCTCTCTCTTGTAAAAAGGGGGGCTCTGTTGCCGTAATGTGTAAAAAAGGGGGACTCTGCTGCATAATGTGTAAAAAGGGAGACTCTGGCTGCCGTAATGTGTAAAAAGGGGAACTCTGCCTGCCATAATGTGTAAAAATGGGGACTCTGGCTGCCTTAATGTTTAAAAATGGGGACTCTGGCTGCCATAATGTGTAAAAAGGGGGACTCTGCCTGCTGTAATGTGTAAAAAGGGAACTATGCCTGCCGTATTGTGTAAAATGGAGCGATGTGGCCACGGCCCTAACAAGTGAAGCCACACCCCTATATTTTTGGTGCATCTCCGGCGCACTCTGGCCCTGGTTTGTATAGGGGGAGGGGGGCGCTTATGCGGTTTCTTGCACACAGCGCTAAAATGTCTAGTTACGGCACTGGTGGTGGGGTCGGCATTGGCATATCCCAGAAGCCGTGGGTGCAATCGTTGGCTGTAATCCCATATTAGCATTTGTTTGAGCTGGGACTGAAGAGCCAGGATCAGCCAATTTGTTTTGTTTGTGTGGGTTTATTCAGTAGTGAGTGGGCCCAGTGGGTACTAGGAGTAAAGTTCATCCAGAAGTATTCACAGCACTTCACTTTTTTCACTTTTTTTATGTTATAGCTTTATTCCAAAATGGAATAAATTCATTTATCCCTCAAAATTGATAATGTGAAAAAAGTTTTTTTGCAAATTTGTTAAAAATAAAAAACTAAGAAATCACATGTACGTAAGTATTCACAGCCTTTGCTCAATACTTTGTTGATGCACCTTTGGCAGCAATTACAGCCTCAAGTCTTTTTGAGTATGATTCCACAAGCTTGGCACACCTATATTTGGGAAGTTTCACCTATTCCACTTTGCAGTACCTCTCAAGCTCCATCAGGTTGGATGGGAAGCATCGGTCACAGCCATTTTCAGATCTCTCCAGAGATGTTCAATCGGATTGAAGTCTGGGCTCTGGCTGGTCCACTCAAGGACATTCACAGAATTGCCCTGAAGCCACTCTTCTGATATCTTGGCTGTGTGCTTAGGTTCATTGTCCTGCTGAAAGATGAACCGTTGACCCAGTCTAAGGTCAAGAACGCTCAGGAGCAGGTTTTCATCCAGGATGTCTCTGTACATTGCTGCATTCATTTTTCCATCTATCCTGACTAGTCTCCCAGTTCCTGCTGCTAAAAAATATCCCCACAGCATGATGCTGACACCACCATGCTTTACTGTAGGGATGGTATTGGCCTGGTGATGAGCGGTGCCTGGTTTCCTCCAAACATGACGCCTAGCATTCACGCCAAATAGTTCAATCTTTGTCTCATCAGACCAGAGAATTTTGTTTTTCATAGTCTGAGAGTCCTTCGGATGCATTTTGTCAAACTCCAGGTGGGCTGCCATGCGCTTTTTACTAAGGAGTGGCTTCCGTCTGGCCACTTTGCCATACAGGCCTGATTGGTGGATTGCTGCAGAGATGGTTGTCCTTCTGGAAGGTTCTCCTCTCCCACCTCCCTGACTAGGGCCCTTCTCCCCTGATCGCTCAGTTTGGATGACCGGTAAAAATGCCAAATTGATTTCTCACAAATATTTAAAATGCTCGCTCTAATATATATTGCAAAATGCCTGCAACTCTTATTACCATATCCCATGAATGTGCGCTGTACATCGCACAACACTGCATCCCATAAGAGAAAACAATACACCCACACATTATCTGAGTTTCAAAGCTGATTGATGTATATATTTGTTGTTAAAAGGATTTGGATTCAATATATATTACAAAGTACAGTATACCTATAGTTACATGACTACAACTCACACAGTAAACAGTTAGAACATACAATTACATACAGTTATATGCAGTTTCAGTTACATGCCAGCGATACAATACCATATCTTTCTCATATAAGTTTGTCCCTCCATATGACTCTCTCTCTCTCTCTCTCTCTCTCTCTTTCCTCTGTAAAATCATGCTGAGACTTCATCTTCCTCTGAGACCAAAAAGCAACTAACTTCCTGTGTGGTCAGCAGAGTATTATCTAGTTTCTGGGGGAGGGGACTCTCTCTCATTCATGATTGAGTCACTAGTTTCTTTGTATGTGCTGAACATGCTCATCCCTTGGGGACGTCCAAAGGGGCTGGCCTGAGTTTCCTGTTTGGATCTTCTATTGTTCAAATAAAAGTGATTTTAGCTTTTATACATTCAATCATAATTATCCGCTGCAATGTCCTACAACTTAATAACAAGTATCAAATTAATCTACACATTAAGCTGGTTGTTTTAATAGTAAATATCACAGGTGTATCTGGTTTCGTTCAAATAATACACATACATGACATTAATTCATTAGATAATTTTAAATCATCATGATGTCTGGCGCTTGATATTATTCTAATTATGTACTGTATGAAATAAGTGTCGAATCCATCTCTGTGGCATGTCCGTGTAAATGCATGCGTTACCATATATGGCTATGCTCGCTGCGCGTATTTGCAAGTATAGCGACTTAAATGTGTGTAGTTTGTATGTTCTCTTTATGTAATATTTTTGACTTCGACAGTCCACCCTTTGGCAGTAAACAGCAACTGCCATCAATTATTAACATAAGAAAAAAATATTTCATACCATAATCGGTGACCTAGACACAAGTATGTATGCATTTCGCAAATCAGATGCTTGACTATATTTGGGGAGGACGAGACATCCTCTATAAGCACTCGGCGGTCACGGGACCACTGGTTGGGTGTGGGACAACATTCAACCTATAGAGTATGCTGGGACAGTGCTTTGGCCTATAATGTCTGATTTGCGATGAACATTTCACATATATGTACCTACGTCTTTGTACACTGATGTTTGGATTCAATTGAGGTTCTGCTGGGTAGGTGAAGAAGACACAAACAAATCGTGACAGTGACATATAAAATTTTCATATTCCTATCATTTTCTGAATATTGTTTCCATTTCTGGTACGTATGCTAGGTCTGTTTAATAATTGAACAAGGGTTATAAGTAGTGTCCTTCCTAAATAACATAAACCTTCGGAGTTCGGGGAGAGCCACTCATAAACCTTTCTTCCACATATATTAATGAGCTCTTTATCTGCAATGTATGAATAGCCATTGTCTGACTGTTCCTGATTACCTCTGAACTCTATAACTACTAGACCTTTGATTTTTTTTTCTCTGATTTTAACAAACTGATCGGCTAATCCTGGGATCCTATAAGGAGATCACTCCTTCCTACAGAACCAGTTCCAGTCCCACACTCGACTCCTCATAAAAAAAAACTCGCAAAAATAGAATATCCTGAAAGAAAATGTTTGTCAGCGGGAAAGAGAGAAAAGAGAAATAGAACAAAACAACTCTTGTTCATAACAAATCAATTATAATGACTGGTCTTTCTGCAGTCCTTTAGTACGCTCAGGTAGTGTTCAACAGTGCCGCCTCTCAGTCTTCACGGAACAGAGTCTCTGGTGTTACTTTTGCGATCTCTTTGCCTTGCTCTTTGAATACACAGTTCACTTGGAACACACAGTTCACTTTGCTCTCCACCTTGCTCTTTGAACACACAGTTCACTTGGAACACACAGTTCACTTTGCTCTCCACCTTGCTCTTTGAACACACAGTTCACTTGGAACACACAGTTCACTTTGCTCTCCACCTTGCTCTTTGAACACACAAACTCGATGAATGTGAGCAATAAACTACTTTGTCACGAGTTCTCTCTGGGTCAGCTACCTTCTTGCAGTGGGACGAGTGGACCCAAGTCTTTCTTTCGGCGACCTTTAGTGCTGTCAAAAAATCTTGGTATGGTCCTTCCCACCTGTCTATTAGGCAACCTGAGCGTAAGGGCAATCACACAGTCTCTTGGTTCATAATCAATACAGTTAGCATTTGGCATACCAGCAATCAACAGTTTCAAGTTCTTTTGTCAAGTTCTCAAATGCTGGCTCATCTCAACAAGGTACTGTACTGTCACCTCATTGGTGTATTTCTGATCATTGTGCAGATCAATCATGACATGAGGTTGTCTTCCAAAACCCCCCCAAAAAAAACACAAATACCAAAACCAAAACAAATTTTAAAGAGGGTGATTCGTCGAGTGAAGATCTGGGAGTGGTTCCGAAGCTACATAATACTAGTGGCAGTATCTATGATCACAATAGTACAATTTCAGGCTTTGCTCCTACTTCTAGGGGTACCATTATCTACACACAAATTTCTGCGCAATTTTCCTTTGCGGTAAACACAGCAGCATCCGTGGTGGCAGGAAATGCCTCTACCCAGTTTGAGAAAACATCAGTGCACACCAATACATAACAATAATTCCTAAAGGGTGTTAACTGTACGGAGTCGATTTGTATTTCCTGAAAAGATCCGTCTGCAGGAGGGATATGGGATGGTTCTGTTGGTATTGCTTTACCAATATTCTTCCTCAAGCAAGTAAGACAGGTCATTGCTCTCTTACCTGCATGAGAATAGAATCCTGGCGCACACCAGTAGGCTCTCATCAGCCTGCACCTACCCTCTTTGCCTGGATGAGTCAGACCGTGTGCCACCTCAGCTAGACTTGGAAGGTATGCTCTGGGGGCTACTGGCTTACTGTGTCCACCTGCCCACAGTCCTGAGGACTCCTGGCCATACCCCTTTGTCCTCCAGACTACCTCTTCCTGCAGGGAACACAAATTTTTGTATCTTAATTTAACTATCGTGTGTTTGCAATGTAGAGTACCATGAGCATAACTCAAAAAGAAAAAAGAAACATCTCTAGAGGAGAGAAGGAAGAAGAAAATGAAAAAGAAAATGTCAGGTTTGCCATTCACCAACAGACATATCAGTGTCTATACAAAATTTCCCTTCACCAGTATTCCCATTCCCCACCCTTTGTGCATGACAAGGCACACTGCAGTAATACTGGTGTCATCGTGCTGTTGAGATATACTGGGTTTGGGCAGAACTCTGAAGGACCTAGGCATGTGGAGTTTGAACTGTAATTGGGTCCATGTATTGTACCACCCTGTGTGAATGCAAAAGATGAAGAGGAAAACTGTAGAGAAACAGAATAGAGGTTGGTGACAGATGAGTTTGTAGAGGTGAAGAAGATTTTATAAAAATTTGACAACTGGATTGGGCACTACGGGGAAGTGGTTCTCTACTGTCTATACTCCTTAAAAAAAAATTCTGTGTGTCTTATCTCTACTGGGACTATCACAGCCATCAATCCAGTGTCCTGTCCATCCTAAGTTCATAGGGAACCTGGTATCTGTGAGTTAATTTTCTCTACCTGTGATGGACATGCATCTAGAACAGCAAAATGTAACATTAGTAAGTTGCATTTATTCTGTTCTTCCCATTAACCGAATCTGTGTTTTCTATATGGCTTATGATTCCTTACTATATGTCCCTTGGTCCCATCTATGTGTTTAATAATGTGGCTTGTGTTTTCTGTCTAGCGGATCTATATTGACTATGTGTCCTACTACTCCTACAATCTCTGGCAAAATGCCCTTCCTTCCTACAAGTGTAACATATTATTGACCATTAGGGATCTGGGGTTTGGACTGATGGGTCTTTCCTGTATGTGCCAATATACTTACCGTCCTCAACCTCTCCACCTGTTGTTCTCTGCGCCTAACACTATTCTGGTGATGTTTTAATAGCACACTATCTAAGATTAGCTACTGTGACCTTTCCAATTTTGCAAAGAAGTCTGCACCCTGACACTCAATGCCTTATTGAGCCCGTCCATTTGCACAGAGACAGCCACCTCCCATTTGCCGAATTAGTGTTTACCAGTGGTCTTATCCAGATGTAGAGTTTCCTATTTCTGCAAAAGACAAAAACAAATTTTTTTTTAACAAGCTTCTAGGTCATGCGAAGTATTTCATTCAATCCTTCTCATCCCGTATTAAGGGACTGTACGTGGTCCAACAAACATTTCCAAGCTCATCTTTACTAGCGGCATTACTAGGAATGAATACTTCTTATATGGTAACTGAAAGAAATACCCTGGGGTTACCTTGTCTCTGTCCGCTTTCCTACTGGCAAATACTAATGTGCGGACAGGTTTTTCTCCATTTCTGATGTTACTTTCTTGATTTTTTGTTTGTTTTATTTTTGGGTTTTACTATATATGTACACGAATGATACCATACTTACCTGTTCCACTGGTCTCAGCCACTTCCCCCACAGGCTACTGCTCTTCTTTTACTGGTTGGATACTCCTCTGGGTGCATGAGAAATGGATGAAAACGATCAGGTCACCTTCTCCTCCTAAATAAAACTTCAACATTCATTAGTACATATATAGGTTACAGTCATATTTTTCATATTTTTATTATTTTCTATAGTTTGTATGCTGGCCGTAACTGCTTCCACATCTACATAAGGCGGTATACTTGCATTCTCTTTTTTTTTTCTTCCTACTTATTTATTGTTGCTACAAGTTCAAACAGTTCTTATATTTCCATTCTTGTCTTATATGACTTTGGTTAGACATACCACCTGCAATACCTTAGGATCAAACTCATCAACCCCTCTTGCTGTCACAGGTTTAAACAATTTGTATGTCTGACCCTTTGTTTTGGGGATTTTATCAGACATATTCTTATCCTTAAGTTCTGCAATACATCTGGTTCAAAGCTGCTCACCTTAGGGAATGGTTCCCTATCTTTGTCAGTCATACATTCCCATTCAGACAAAAAGTCTTCAGCGTGTGGACCATATTTCCCACACATAATACTTTTTCCTTTAAACTTCGCTGACCCCCTGGGCCGCGGCTCTTCAACCTGAACCCTGGTTAAACGTCCCTTACTTGAGCAACTGGCTCCCATAATTGTGGGCCTTTTCCCACAAACACCAAAATACTCAATATAAGGCGACGGTGAAAGTTCTCCGAGCGCTTCCACCCACTCTCGCCCACGCTGGCCAGTACAACGATACACTGTTGGTAGCGTATCGCAATGTACCCAACTTAGGGCTCCTATCAGACCTTACAACACCGTAATTTCTTTCGGTGGAAGTTCTGTTTGGAATATTTTCCTGAGAGAGGCAGCGAAAAATTCCTTTTCGGTATCTTTCTACCGGAATTGTTTGTAGGGTGAAAAACAGAGAAATTAGATAACTATCCTTCACCATTTCCAGTGAAGCCCACCAGGGAGATTTCCCGACGTTATCAAAGAAAAACCCCTTTGTCTATACAATCACGTCTGCGTATGCTCTTCCACAGTGCATATGACACAATGGTATCACGTTGTGCTGTGCAGAACAAACGGACATGCGATGCAATAGCACAGCCTATAGATACTAGTTATCTATATGCCCTACAATTGCTGTAGACCACTTTAGCATAGACCACTCCAGACCACTTTAGACCACTTCAGTTTGTATGGGATCACTTCAGACCACTTCAGACCACTTCAGTTCCTAATAACGCAGGGTAGCGAACCCTACGCCACCGGGCCTCTACTAACCCAGTGTTACCACTTCAGACCACTTCAGACCACTTCAGTTTCTGGGTTCAGTTCCACTCGCTCCGCTTTCACTCACTCAAATACACTTTGGTTTTTCTGTACAGAAAATATTTTCATTCAGATAGGCAGCTTTACCCCAGAGGCAATACAGTTTTTAAACTAAATTTAGAGTAACCTGCTTTTGAAATCTGATAGTTATGTGCTATTGTATTAAATGTCTACTATCCCACCTTTGAACTAAATGATACTATTGTATAATTTGCACTCAGCGCCCGCATTCTTACGCACTTTGCGCAAACATGCGACCATGCGTGTCTCTTACACTGCGTGCGCAGTCCTTTACTTTGTCCGAGACACGTGTACAAAACCCTGCGTCCGCAATAAATCACACAGCTCTATAAATGTGAACAATACTAATTACTATTGCCCACTAGACATAACTTGTTCTGTATAAACTTTTATGCAGAACTGCGTTTGTGTCTTTACGCTTACTTCCTTAAAATACTGTTATTTCAGATTTACCTATAAATTTACCTATATAGCAACAAATGTATCCTATTGTATCCTATTTTACACAGATCTATAATGACTCTAGCAATAATCAATAATTTAAATGATATGATTCAGATTGGATAGCTATCCTGCAGAATATACACTGATATAAATATACACATAATTATAATAATATTAAATATAATATATATTTATATAATATATATCACTTGACTCTCATAGAACCCCCACACAGTACACACCTACTGAATACTGCCGTGAAGCGTTCCTGTCCAGAAGTCCTTGGTGTCCACCGGTATGTCGTTTGGGATTCTGCCTGTCCTCCGGTTCTGAGAGTCTGTGTCGGCTACATTGGGGGTTCCTGTCCGTTTGCCAGTATTAATACCGGTTCCGTGAGTAGCGGCTTTGCCGCGTCCGTCGACCTAGGCCGCAGTATTCTTTGGTTATATTTTGTTACTGGTGTTTTGCAGAGGGTTCTGCTTATGCTGTCACCGCCGGTACACAACAGTATTGTGTCGGCGAGTGGACAGCATTTCCTTTGTTGTTCTTTTCCTTTGGTGGCGTGCCGCACATATATTTAGTTTTAGGGTTGTTAGTAGCCCCTAGCCTTCTGTTTGCTTTAGTTAGAGGTCCCCTTGTTATTATCCTGTCTCGGTTCACGCCTTGTCTCACTCTAAGACCTGGGGGCATCGGAGTTGGGCAGACCTAATCCGCCCTTCAAACGCGGCTGCCGTGGGCCCAAGAAACCATAGTCACTCAGGCGTGAACTGACCACACGGGTGAAACAATGGAGGTAGGGTGCTAGGGGCTATTTCCACACCACACCTTATTTCAGCATCACGTTCTGGTGCTCTGGACTCACTACGCAACATCTCCCTTGTTCTGAGCACCAGGAACCTAACACTGAATGAATGCATTTCCTTTAAAGTCTCTAATTTGCATATCAACAGAGGTTCATATGCCTAATCAAGAGGGTAGTGGGACAGGTTAATTAACATTTCAATGGCTATCCTAAACTAGCAAGCAGATTTAACTGAATCCTAGAGGTAAAAGAAAAAAAAACTTTTTTTTTATATCTGTGTGTAATTCTTACACTAAGTATTCATCTCACTATTAACTTTCACTAGGCCCAGCTGAAACTATTTGTAATTGACTATGGCATGGGTTAAATAAATGCGTTGGCAACTCATAAATGGTGTTTTATGTGACCAAGGAAAGCTGATTATTCTGAGCAGACTGAAAAAATCAGTCATTTAGAAAAATGACCTTCCCAAAATGGCCGCTGCTCCTCCCCCTTCCGCATCCATGAGGGTTACACAAAATGGTGGACAGGTCATGTGGTTAGTCCAAAATGGAGGACAGACCATGCTGCTTCCTTTGTCACAAAGAAATCACACATCATTCATGCATCAGAAGTTATTATAGGCCTGAGTTAAAAAAAAACTATATCAAGGCTATGCAGCAACTTTTAAATGTTCTTTTAACCCTACTTAACAGATAAGCAATCCAATCTGAATCAAACACAATATGACTTATTTGAACCTTGTTTTGCAACAATAAAAATACATTTTAGCATCTTAAATATTATGAGAAACGCATTGTCCCTTGAATTTCATATCATTGGCTTACTCATAACACAAAAATACATTAACGTGAATGTTATTTTAAACAGCTTCTCAATGCGTCCATTGGAGCCGGTCAATTACAGCCACGTTTGTAATGTACAGTGCATCATTAAGACCCTGATATGCCGTAAGAGCCCTCATCTAAGAATGCCAAATTGATTTCTCACAAATATTTAAAATGCCCGCTCTAATATATATTGTAAATGCCTGCAACTCTTATTACCATATCCCATGAATGTGCGCTGTACATCGCACAACACTGCATCCCATAAGAGAAAACAATACACCCACACATTATCTGAGTTCCAAAGCTCATTGATGTATATATTTGTTGTTAAAAGGATATGGATTCAATATATATTACAAAGTACAGTATACCTATAGTTACATGAATACAACTCACACAGTAAACAGTTAGAACATACAATTACATACAGTTATATGCAGTTTCAGTTACATGCCAGCGATACAATACCATATCTTTCTCATATAAGTTTGTCCCTCCATATGACTCTCTCTCTTTCCTCTGTAAAATAATGCTGAGACTTCATCTTCCTCTGAGACCAAAAAACAACTAACTTCCTGTGTGGTCAGCAGAGTATTATCTAGTTTCTGGGGGAGGGGACTCTCTCTCTCATTCATGATTGAGTCACTAGTTTCTTACATACAGTTATATGCAGTTTCAGTTACATGCCAGCGATACAATACCATATCTTTCTCATATAAGTTTGTCCCTCCATATGACTCTCTCTCTATCTCTCTTTCCTCTGTAAAATCATGCTGAGACTTCATCTTTCTCTGAGACCAAAAAGCAACTAACTTCCTGTGTGGTCAGCAAGGTATTATCTAGTTTCTGGGGGAGGGGACTCTCTCTCTCATTCATGATTGAGTCACTAGTTTCTTTGTATGTGCTGAACATGCTCAGCCCTTGGGGACGTCCAAAGGGGCTGGCCTGAGTTTCCTGTTTGGAACTTTTATTGTTCAAATAAAAGTGATTTTTAGCTTTTATACATTCAATCATAATTATCCGCTGCAATGTCCTACAACTTAATAACAAGTATCAAATTAATCTACTCATTAAGCTGGTTGTTTTAATAGTAAATATGACAGGTGTATCTGGTTTCGTTCAAATAATACACATACATGACATTAATTCATTAGATAATTTTAAATCATCATGATGTCTGGCGCTTGATATTATTATAATTATGTACTGTATGAAATAAGTGTCGAATCCATCTCTGTGGCATGTCCATGTAAATGCGTGTGTTACCATATATGGCTGTGCTCGCTGCGCGTATTTGCAAGTCTAGCGACTTAAATGTGTGTAGTTTGTATGTTCTCTTTATGTAATACCTTTGACTTCGACATCGGACAGCTCTAGGAAGAGTCCTGGTGGTTCCAAACTTCTTCCATTTACGGATGATGGAGGCCACTGCGCTCATTGGGGGGTCATTCCGAGTTGTTCGCTCGCTAGCAGATTTTAGCAGCATTGCACACGCTAGGCCGCCACCCACTGGGAGTGTATCTTAGCTTAGCAGAATTGCGAATTAAAGATTAGCAGAATTGCGAATAGAAAATTCTTAGCAGTTTCTGAGTAGCTCGAGAAAAATGAAAATAGATTACAGCGCTCAAATAACCTATGCTAATAATATGTAAATTTATTCATTTAAAACAAACTGATATAATAGATATCAATAAAATTTGAATACAAAATAAAAATGCTCATAGACCAACTTGTGGATGTATAGTGTGCTCTTTGGCAACAACCTTAGTAAAATAAAACAAGGTCCATGTGATGATAGTAATTGGACACAATCTGATTTTTACCAGGACTGATGCAGTCAATTACCCATCAGGTGTTCCGATGTATGGATCTGGGTCTTTAATTTGTATAGATGGACTCTGGTTCACAGTCTGTTTGAATTGACACTTTAATGTCCAGCACGCTGTGTTCCGTTAATAGATGAATCCTGAAGAAATTGTTTGTAAGACCAAACTGGAATCGGGATCCTGGTTCACCAATTGCATGAAGATGGGTATGTCCTGGGTCTGAAGTCCAACAGAGCTGAATTAGATGACATCCAATGGCCAAGAGCAGTGTTCCCTGACGCGTTTCGCCGCTCCAGGCAGCTTTCTCAGAGGGTAATGAGTGTTCAGATTTTGCCCCTTTTTATAGGGGAAGTGATGTAATCAATCAATTAGCATAAATCATCAATTAAGATCAAACATCGAATTGCAAATCCCTAAAGTGCAGAAACAGCAGAAATTACTAAATAGAAATACTCATAAATTAATATTCATAAAATTAATCAAGGATCCCTTAGAAAAAGACCACGTTTATTAAATAAATTAATTCCCTGTTTCCGGTCATGTGATCGTGTCACCGATCACATGACACTGCTCTTATCAACTTCCTAAAAACCTGTCCGTTCATAGGGACAGCCGTCCGTCACTCCACAGGTCCCGCCCCAATCACAGTTCGCATGGGTCCGGGACTCCGGAAGTGACTCGTTCCCATGACTACGCGGCCGTCACTTCCTGGGAGACTGGTTGCTAGGTAACGGAAAGAAACAGGAACATCAAAAAAAGGCTTTAGACGACGTGCACGATAACCGGAAGTAGCCTGTTGCCTGGCAACAAGCCCGGCACGTCTTAGTGCTCATAATTAATAACAGTTCTACGTTTATATCTCATATCCAAAATGTCCCGTTTTCTTTAATCGCGGGATCATTAATTCACGCTCTTAACTAATTAGTGGTTTCCATCATCAAAAAAAGAGACTTCCGTAACATACTTATAGATGGAAAATTATTCATAAACATAGTCACCGGAAGTGACAGTTTCTATAGCAACACGATCATTTAAACCTAATACATGTAATAACTAGACAGAAAATAAGAATAGAATGGAGGGGGAACTCCTAACAGACAGAAATAAGAAACTAATATGATATACAGAACCATTAACTAGTAGTTCCGACCCATATCCAGACTCACAAAACCTAATATGGAGCACATACTACCGATCCCCACTTTCACTTAAGATTTAAAGAGACACTGGATTAGGCATATGTGAAAATTTAGGTATTTATGAATATTGATTCCACCATAACATCAGCGGTATAGCAGAAACTATTAGACTCAATCAAGAATTGCATTAAGTTCTAAGGCCTCATTCAGACCTTGTGGATGCAGTGTGTTTAGTTGAAAGGTCCAATAAATCTCTTGCTTACAAAGCCTGGCAAATCTATCTCCTCCTCTTTTTGTTACCGGGATATATTCAAGTCCAATAATTTTTAGGGATGCTGGGTTTCCTTCATGGTGTTTATTAAAATGCCTGGGTACACTATGATTAGTGACTTTATTAATTACGTTCCTCCTGTGTTCCATAAATCTTACTTTTAATGACCGAGTGGTCCTTCCCACATATTTCAAATCACACCCACATATTAATAGATAAATGACCCAACTGGAGTCACAATTGATGAAACTTGTAATAGTATAGTCTTTTTGTACCCATTCTCGTGGCAATTTTAAAGTTTTGTTAATTGTATGTTGACATGTGGTACACCTCATTTTACCACACTTAAAAAATCCTTTTTGTTTAGTTGGCAACCAAGATTGGCATCCATTTCCCTCCGCTTGTTTTCTTAAGGGTTTCAAAAAGCTAGGGGCAAGTATAGTTTTAAGGGATTTATTTCTCTTAAACGTGAATTTCGGATCAATAGGGATACAGTCTTTCAAAACCATATCATATCTCAAAACATTATAGTTTCTCTTAATAATACGTTTAATCTCCCCCGATTGGTTGTTAAAGGTGGAAATAAACGATAAATCCCTCTCGTTACTAATGGATTCTTGTTTTAGTTTAGGTCTTAACAACTCACATCGATCCATTAGCAGAACCTCCTCATATGCTTTTTTTAATAATGATTCGGGGTAACCTCGAGTTCTAAAGGTTTCCCACATAACTGTTGCTTGTGACTCAAATAGACTCACTGAGGAACAGTGACCTGTGGAGTGACGGACGGCGGGACCTGTGGAGTGACGGACGGCTGTCCCTATGAACGGACAGGTTTTTAGGAAGTTGATAAGAGCAGTGTCATGTGATCGGTGACACGATCACATGACCGGAAACAGGGAATTAATTTATTTAATAAACGTGGTCTTTTTCTAAGGGATCCTTGATTAATTTTATGAATATTAATTTATGAGTATTTCTATTTAGTAATTTCTGCTGTTTCTGCACTTTAGGGATTTGCAATTCGATGTTTGATCTTAATTGATGATTTATGCTAATTGATTGATTACATCACTTCCCCTATAAAAAGGGGCAAAATCTGAACACTCATTACCCTCTGAGAAAGCTGCCTGGAGCGGCGAAACGCGTCAGGTAACACTGCTCTTGGCCATTGGATGTCATCTAATTCAGCTCTGTTGGACTTCAGACCCAGGACATACCCATCTTCATGCAATTGGTGAACCAGGATCCCGATTCCAGTTTGGTCTTACAAACAATTTCTTCAGGATTCATCTATTAACGGAACACAGCGTGCTGGACATTAAAGTGTCAATTCAAACTGACTGTGAACCAGAATCCATCTATACAAATTAAAGACCCAGATCCAGATCCATACATCGGAACACCTGATGGGTAATTGACTGTATCAGTCCTGGTAAAAATCAGATTGTGTCCAATTACTATCATCACATGGACCTTGTTTTATTTTACTAAGGTTGTTGCCAAAGAGCACACTATACATCCACAAGTTGGTCTATGAGCATTTTTATTTTGTATTCAAATTTTATTGATATCTATTATATCAGTTTGTTTTAAATGAATAAATTTACATATTATTAGCATAGGTTATTTGAGCGCTGTAATCTATTTTCATTTTTCACATCCATTCTATAGGAGATTGACCATCTCCAATTTACAGCAGCTAGGAGGAACCACTCATTTCCGCGCCATGTCCAATATATACTTTTATATAAATTTCTTTCTTCTGAGTAGCTCGAGACTTACTCCTACACTGCGATCAGCTCAGCCCGTTTCGTTCCAGGTTTGACATCACAAACACGCCCTGCGGTCAGCCAGCCACTCCCCCGTTTCTCCAGACACTCCTGCGTTTTATTCTGGCACGCCTGCATTTTTCCGCACACTCCCAGAAAACAGTCAGTTTCCACCCAGAAACACCCACTTCCTGTCAATCACACTCCGATCACTTCAACGATGAAAATTCTTAGTTCGGACATGAGTAAATCTACCAAGTTTTGTGCTAAAATACTTAGCACATGCGCACCATGCGCATGCGCATTTTTGCCTTAATCGCTCCATTGCGAAAATCGGCAACGAGCGAACAACTCTGAATGACCCCCATTGAGACCTTCAAAGCAGCAGATATTTTCTGTACCCTTCCCCAGATTTGTGCCTCGAGACATTCCTGTCTTGGAGGTCTACAGACAATTCCTTTGACTTAATACTTGGTTTGTGCACAGACATGCATTGTCAAGTGCGGGACCTTATATAGACAGGTGTGTGCTTTTCCAAATCATGTCCAATCAACTGAATTTACCACAGGTGGACTCCAATTAAGCTGTAGGAACATCTCAATAATGATCAGAGAAAACAGGATGCACCTGAGCTCAATTTTGAACTTCATGGCAAAGGCTGTGAAAACTTATGCACAAGTGATTTATTAGTTTTTTTATTTTTAATAAATTTACAAATATCTAAAAAAAATTATTTTTTCACGTTGTCATTATGGGGTATTGTGTGTAGAATTTTGAGGGGGAAAAAATAATGTATTCCATTTTGGTATAAGGCTATAACATAACTAAATGTGGAAGAAGTGAAGTGCTGTGAATACTTTCAGGATGCACTGTATTACTTAGGGCATTCTGGATTTTTGTAAGTTACAGAATTTTTTTATTTTCTTGGAAGGACCGGCTGCCATCCAGCGCCTGTCGTGTCAAGCACTGCAGCTTTTTCGCAACATCCCGTCGCTGGCCGGCGATGCCTGTTGTGCTTGTCCGAAACGCCTGCACATTGCAGTGCATACGCATGTGCAGTTAGGATCTGATCACCCACTGTGCGAAAATGCACAGCAGCGATCAGATCTGAATGACCATCATAGTCACCGAGGGTCCAGAAGTACTAGAGACATCAAGTGCAGATCCTGTCTCTCCAGGCAGTTTGGGGGGACAGGGGCATGGATTGGGGGTGACGGGCCACACTCAATGCAGTGGCCAAACATTGGGGTGATGGGGGCCACAATCAGTGTGTGTGGGCCCCATTTTGTAATGGGGTATATGTGAGGGCCATAGGCTGGGGATGAGGGGGGCCCCACTGGGCGAACATTAACATTAGTCCTTCCAATCAGTTGTTGCATGAGCATCTGAAAGTTGTTTTTAAGGTAATACTCCATATTTCATTAAAGTTTATTTTAAAATATATTTAAAAAATGTATATGTATGTAAATTTATATATTAATATAAAAATATATTTATTTTATGTTATTATGATCGAGATATTAAAATGAAATATTTCCAAAAAATAAGTTTGCAAAATGCTAATTACTGTATCTAAAAAAATAACTTTTCTCCTCTAATTTTTGCCACCAAACTATGCCGCTAATTCAGGTGCATTTCAAAAGAGGAGGAAGCCTGTATGCACCTCCGGGTGAGCCCCTTCCTTTGCACGGCACAGTAGTCTCCAGCATTTGCTGGAGTCTACTGTGCATGTGCAGGTCTCCGGAAACATGGCGCCTCCCATGTTCCAGAGACCAGCTTAACTAATGCACATTTGTGATGGCCATTTTGGCTGCGATTTTCACCGCAATTGCAGTGCCCAATGCTGGACTCCGGAAAGGTAAATATTAAATATGGGTGCAGTGTGTGCGGTGTGGGCCCCCCTGGACTAGCGGCCCGTGTGCACTGCACACATTGCACCCATTAAAGCACCCATAGAAGCGCCATTACGACAATTTCTCTGACGTCCTAGTGGATGCTGGGAACTCCGTAAGGACCATGGGGAATAGCGGCTCCGCAGGAGTCTGGGCACAACTAAAAGAAAGCTTTTAGACTACCTGGTGTGCACTGGCTCCTCCCACTATGACCCTCCTCCAAGCCTCAGTTAGATTTTTGTGCCCGGCCGAGCTGGATGCACACTAGGGGCTCTCCTGAGCTCTTAGAAAGAAAGTATATTTTAGGTTTTTTATTTTACAGTGAGACCTGCTGGCAACAGGCTCACTGCAACAAGGGACTAAGGGGAGAAGAAGCGAACCTACCTGCTTGCAGCTAGCTTGGGCTTCTTAGGCTACTGGACACCATTAGCTCCAGAGGGATCGACCGCATGGAACTGGCCTTGGTGTTCGGTCCCGGAGCCGCGCCGCCGTCCCCCTTACAGAGCCAGAAGCAAGAAGAAGTCCGGAAAATCGGCGGCATGAAGACTTCTGTCTTCACCAAGGTAGCGCACAGCTCCTCATACACACTTCACACTCCGGTCACTGAGGGTGCAGGGCGCTGGGGGGGGGCGCCCTGAGCAGCAATAAAAACTAGAGATGAGCGGGTTCGGTTTCTCTGAATCCGAACCCGCCAGAACTTTATGTTTTTTTTCACGGGTCCGAGCGACTCGGATCTTCCCGCCTTGCTCGGTTAACCCGAGCGCGCCCGAACGTCATCATGACGCTGTCGGATTCTCGCGAGGCTCGGATTCTATCGCGAGACTCGGATTCTATATAAGGAGCCGCGCGTCGCCGCCATTTTCACACGTGCATTGAGATTGATAGGGAGAGGACGTGGCTGGCGTCCTCTCCGTTTAGAATAGATTAGAGAGACACTTGATTTACTAATTTTGGGGAGCATTAGGAGTACTCAGTACAGTGCAGAGTTTTGCTGATAGTGACCACCAGTTTTATTTATAATCCGTTCTCTGCCTGAAAAAAGCGATACACAGCACACAGTGACTCAGTCACATACCATATCTGTGTGCACTGCTCAGGCTCAGGCCAGTGTGCTGCATCATCTATTATCTATATATAATATTATATATATCTGTCTGACTGCTCAGCTCACACAGCTTATAATTGTGGGGGAGACTGGGGAGCACTACTGCAGTGCCAGTTATAGGTTATAGCAGGAGCCAGGAGTACATAATATATTATATAGTGAGTGACCACCAGACACACAGTGCAGTTTATTTAATATATCCGTTCTCTGCCTGAAAAAAGCGATACACACAGTGACTCAGTCAGTCACATACCATATCTGTGTGCACTGCTCAGGCTCAGGCCAGTGTGCTGCATCATCTATATATATTATATATCTGTCTGACTGCTCAGCTCACACAGCTTATAATTGTGGGGGAGACTGGGGAGCACTACTGCAGTGCCAGTTATAGGTTATAGCAGGAGCCAGGAGTACATAATATTATATTAAAATTAAACAGTGCACACTTTTGCTGCAGGAGTGCCACTGCCAGTGTGACTAGTGACCAGTGACCTGACCACCAGTATATATAATATTAGTAGTATACTATCTCTTTATCAACCAGTCTATATTAGCAGCAGACACAGTACAGTGCGGTAGTTCACGGCTGTGGCTACCTCTGTGTCGGCACTCGGCAGCCCGTCCATAATTGTATATACCACCTAACCGTGGTTTTTTTTTCTTTCTTTATACATACATACTAGTTACGAGTATACTATCTCTTTATCAACCAGTCTATATTAGCAGCAGACACAGTACAGTGCGGTAGTTCACGGCTGTGGCTACCTCTGTGTCGGCACTCGGCAGCCCGTCCATAATTGTATATACCACCTAACCGTGGTTTTTTTTTCTTTCTTTATACATACATACTAGTTACGAGTATACTATCTCTTTATCAACCAGTCTATATATTAGCAGCAGACACAGTACAGTGCGGTAGTTCACGGCTGTGGCTACCTCTGTGTCGGCACTCGGCAGCCCGTCCATAATTGTATATACCACCTAACCGTGGTTTTTTTTTCTTTCTTTATACATACATACTAGTTACGAGTATACTATCTCTTTATCAACCAGTCTATATATTAGCAGCAGACACAGTACAGTGCGGTAGTTCACGGCTGTGGCTACCTCTGTGTCGGCACTCGGCAGCCCGTCCATAATTGTATATACCACCTAACCGTGGTTTTTTTTTCTTTCTTTATACATACATACTAGTTACGAGTATACTATCTCTTTATCAACCAGTCTATATATTAGCAGCAGACACAGTACAGTGCGGTAGTTCACGGCTGTGGCTACCTCTGTGTCGGCACTCGGCAGCCCGTCCATAATTGTATATACCACCTAACCGTGGTTTTTTTTTCTTTCTTTATACATACATACTAGTTACGAGTATACTATCTCTTTATCAACCAGTCTATATATTAGCAGCAGACACAGTACAGTGCGGTAGTTCACGGCTGTGGCTACCTCTGTGTCGGCACTCGGCAGCCCGTCCATAATTGTATATACCACCTAACCGTGGTTTTTTTTTCTTTCTTTATACATACATACTAGTTACGAGTATACTATCTCTTTATCAACCAGTCTATATATTAGCAGCAGACACAGTACAGTGCGGTAGTTCACGGCTGTGGCTACCTCTGTGTCGGCACTCGGCAGCCCGTCCATAATTGTATATACCACCTAACCGTGGTTTTTTTTTCTTTCTTTATACATACATACTAGTTACGAGTATACTATCTCTTTATCAACCAGTCTATATATTAGCAGCAGACACAGTACAGTGCGGTAGTTCACGGCTGTGGCTACCTCTGTGTCGGCACTCGGCAGCCCGTCCATAATTGTATATACCACCTAACCGTGGTTTTTTTTTCTTTCTTTATACATACATACTAGTTACGAGTATACTATCTCTTTATCAACCAGTCTATATTAGCAGCAGACACAGTACAGTGCGGTAGTTCACGGCTGTGGCTACCTCTGTGTCGGCACTCGGCAGCCCGTCCATAATTGTATATACCACCTAACCGTGTTTTTTTTTTCTTTCTTTATACATACATACTAGTTACGAGTATACTATCTCTTTATCAACCAGTCTATAAATTAGCAGCAGACACAGTACAGTGCGGTAGTTCACGGCTGTGGCTACCTCTGTGTCGGCACTCGGCAGCCCGTCCATAATTGTATATACCACCTAACCGTGGTTTTTTTTTCTTTCTTTATACATACATACTAGTTACGAGTATACTATCTCTTTATCAACCAGTCTATATTAGCAGCAGACACAGTACAGTGCGGTAGTTCACGGCTGTGGCTACCTCTGTGTCGGCACTCGGCAGCCCGTCCATAATTGTATATACCACCTAACCGTGGTTTTTTTTTCTTTCTTTATACATACATACTAGTTACGAGTATACTATCTCTTTATCAACCAGTCTATATATTAGCAGCAGACACAGTACAGTGCGGTAGTTCACGGCTGTGGCTACCTCTGTGTCGGCACTCGGCAGCCCGTCCATAATTGTATATACCACCTAACCGTGTTTTTTTTTTCTTTCTTTATACATACATACTAGTTACGAGTATACTATCTCTTTATCAACCAGTCTATATATTAGCAGCAGACACAGTACAGTGCGGTAGTTCACGGCTGTGGCTACCTCTGTGTCGGCACTCGGCAGCCCGTCCATAATTGTATACTAGTATCCAATCCATCCATCTCCATTGTTTACCTGAGGTGCCTTTTAGTTGTGCCTATTAAAATATGGAGAACAAAAATGTTGAGGTTCCAAAATTAGGGAAAGATCAAGATCCACTTCCACCTCGTGCTGAAGCTGCTGCCACTAGTCATGGCCGAGACGATGAAATGCCAGCAACGTCGTCTGCCAAGGCCGATGCCCAATGTCATAGTACAGAGCATGTCAAATCCAAAACACCAAATATCAGTAAAAAAAGGACTCCAAAACCTAAAATAAAATTGTCGGAGGAGAAGCGTAAACTTGCCAATATGCCATTTACCACACGGAGTGGCAAGGAACGGCTGAGGCCCTGGCCTATGTTCATGGCTAGTGGTTCAGCTTCACATGAGGATGGAAGCACTCAGCCTCTCGCTAGAAAAATGAAAAGACTCAAGCTGGCAAAAGCAGTAGCACCGCAAAGAACTGTGCGTTCTTCGAAATCCCAAATCCACAAGGAGAGTCCAATTGTGTCGGTTGCGATGCCTGACCTTCCCAACACTGGACGTGAAGAGCATGCGCCTTCCACCATTTGCACGCCCCCTGCAAGTGCTGGAAGGAGCACCCGCAGTCCAGTTCCTGATAGTCAGATTGAAGATGTCAGTGTTGAAGTACACCAGGATGAGGAGGATATGGGTGTTGCTGGCGCTGGGGAGGAAATTGACCAGGAGGATTCTGATGGTGAGGTGGTTTGTTTAAGTCAGGCACCCGGGGAGACACCTGTTGTCCGTGGGAGGAATATGGCCGTTGACATGCCAGGTGAAAATACCAAAAAAATCAGCTCTTCGGTGTGGAGGTATTTCACCAGAAATGCGGACAACAGGTGTCAAGCCGTGTGTTCCCTTTGTCAAGCTGTAATAAGTAGGGGTAAGGACGTTAACCACCTCGGAACATCCTCCCTTATACGTCACCTGCAGCGCATTCATAATAAGTCAGTGACAAGTTCAAAAACTTTGGGTGACAGCGGAAGCAGTCCACTGACCAGTAAATCCCTTCCTCTTGTAACCAAGCTCACGCAAACCACCCCACCAATTCCCTCAGTGTCAATTTCCTCCTTCCCCAGGAATGCCAATAGTCCTGCAGGCCATGTCACTGGCAATTCTGACGAGTCCTCTCCTGCCTGGGATTCCTCCGATGCATCCTTGCGTGTAACGCCTACTGCTGCTGGCGCTGCTGTTGTTGCCGCTGGGAGTCGATGGTCATCCCAGAGGGGAAGTCGTAAGCCCACTTGTACTACTTCCAGTAAGCAATTGACTGTTCAACAGTCCTTTGCGAGGAAGATGAAATATCACAGCAGTCATCCTACTGCAAAGCGGATAACTGAGTCCTTGACAACTATGTTGGTGTTAGACGTGCGTCCGGTATCCGCCGTTAGTTCACAGGGAACTAGACAATTTATTGAGGCAGTGTGCCCCCGTTACCAAATACCATCTAGGTTCCACTTCTCTAGGCAGGCGATACCGAGAATGTACACGGACGTCAGAAAAAGACTCACCAGTGTCCTAAAAAATGCAGTTGTACCCAATGTCCACTTAACCACGGACATGTGGACAAGTGGAGCAGGGCAGGGTCAGGACTATATGACTGTGACAGCCCACTGGGTAGATGTATGGACTCCCGCCGCAAGAACAGCAGCGGCGGCACCAGTAGAAGCATCTCGCAAACGCCAACTCTTTCCTAGGCAGGCTACGCTTTGTATCACCGCTTTCCAGAATACGCACACAGCTGAAAACCTCTTACGGCAACTGAGGAAGATCATCGCGGAATGGCTTACCCCAATTGGACTCTCCTGTGGATTTGTGGCATCGGACAACGCCAGCAATATTGTGTGTGCATTAAATATGGGCAAATTCCAGCACGTCCCATGTTTTGCACATACCTTGAATTTGGTGGTGCAGAATTTTTTAAAAAACGACAGGGGCGTGCAAGAGATGCTGTCGGTGGCCAGAAAAATTGCGGGACACTTTCGCCGTACAGGCACCACGTACAGAAGACTGGAGCACCACCAAAAACTACTGAACCTGCCCTGCCATCATCTGAAGCAAGAAGTGGTAACGAGGTGGAATTCAACCCTCTATATGCTTCAGAGGTTGGAGGAGCAGCAAAAGGCCATTCAAGCCTATACAATTGAGCACGATATAGTAGGTGGAATGCACCTGTCTCAAGTGCAGTGGAGAATGATTTCAACGTTGTGCAAGGTTCTGATGCCCTTTGAACTTGCCACACGTGAAGTCAGTTCAGACACTGCCAGCCTGAGTCAGGTCATTCCCCTCATCAGGCTTTTGCAGAAGAAGCTGGAGGCATTGAAGAAGGAGCTAAAAGGGAGCGATTCCGCTAGGCATGTGGGACTTGTGGATGCAGCCCTTAATTCGCTTAACAAGGATTCACGGGTGGTCAATCTGTTGAAATCAGAGCACTACATTTTGGCCACCGTGCTCGATCCTAGATTTAAAGCCTACCTTGGATCTCTCTTTCCGGCAGACACAGGTCTGCTGGGGTTGAAAGACCTGCTGGTGACAAAATTGTCAAGTCAAGCGGAACGCGACCTGTCAACATCTCCTCCTTCACATTCTCCCGCAACTGGGGGTGCGAGGAAAAGGCTCAGAATTCCGAGCCCACCCGCTGGCGGTGATGCAGGGCAGTCTGGAGCGACTGCTGATGCTGACATCTGGTCCGGACTGAAGGACCTGACAACGATTACGGACATGTCGTCTACTGTCACTGCATATGATTCTCTCAACATTGATAGAATGGTGGAGGATTATATGAGTGACCGCATCCAAGTAGGCACGTCACACAGTCCGTACTTATACTGGCAGGAAAAAGAGGCAATTTGGAGGCCCTTGCACAAACTGGCTTTATTCTACCTAAGTTGCCCTCCCACAAGTGTGTACTCCGAAAGAGTGTTTAGTGCCGCCGCTCACCTTGTCAGCAATCGGCGTACGAGGTTACATCCAGAAAATGTGGAGAAGATGATGTTCATTAAAATGAATTATAATCAATTCCTCCGCGGAGACATTGACCAGCAGCAATTGCCTCCACAAAGTACACAGGGAGCTGAGATGGTGGATTCCAGTGGGGACGAATTGATAATCTGTGAGGAGGGGGATGTACACGGTGATATATCGGAGGGTGAAGATGAGGTGGACATCTTGCCTCTGTAGAGCCAGTTTGTGCAAGGAGAGATTAATTGCTTCTTTTTTGGGGGGGGTCCAAACCAACCCGTCATATCAGTCACAGTCGTGTGGCAGACCCTGTCACTGAAATGATGGGTTGGTTAAAGTGTGCATGTCCTGTTTTGTTTATACAACATAAGGGTGGGTGGGAGGGCCCAAGGACAATTCCATCTTGCACCTCTTTTTTCTTTTCTTTTTCTTTGCATCATGTGCTGATTGGGGAGGGTTTTTTGGAAGGGACATCCTGCGTGACACTGCAGTGCCACTCCTAGATGGGCCCGGTGTTTGTGTCGGCCACTAGGGTCGCTAATCTTACTCACACAGTCAGCTACCTCATTGCGCCTCTTTTTTTCTTTGCGTCATGTGCTGTTTGGGGAGGGTTTTTTGGAAGGGACATCCTGCGTGACACTGCAGTGCCACTCCTAGATGGGCCCGGTGTTTGTGTCGGCCACTAGGGTCGCTAATCTTACTCACACAGCTACCTCATTGCGCCTCTTTTTTTCTTTGCGTCATGTGCTGTTTGGGGAGGGTTTTTTGGAAGGGACATCCTGCGTGACACTGCAGTGCCACTCCTAGATGGGCCCGGTGTTTGTGTCGGCCACTAGGGTCGCTTATCTTACTCACACAGCGACCTCGGTGCAAATTTTAGGACTAAAAATAATATTGTGAGGTGTGAGGTATTCAGAATAGACTGAAAATGAGTGTAAATTATGGTTTTTGAGGTTAATAATACTTTGGGATCAAAATGACCCCCAAATTCTATGATTTAAGCTGTTTTTTAGTGTTTTTTGAAAAAAACACCCGAATCCAAAACACACCCGAATCCGACAAAAAAAATTCGGTGAGGTTTTGCCAAAACGTGTTCGAACCCAAAACACGGCCGCGGAACCGAACCCAAAACCAAAACACAAAACCAGAAAAATTTCAGGCGCTCATCTCTAATAAAAACACCTTGGCTGGCAAAACAATCACAATATATAGCCCCAGAGGCTATATATGTGATAATTACCCTGCCAGAATCCTTAAAAAAGCGAAAGAAAAGTCCGCGAAAAAGGGGCGGAGCTATCTCCCTCAGCACACTGGCGCCATTTCTCCATCACAGCTCCGCTGGAAGGAAGCTCCCTGGCTCTCCCCTGCAGTCTACACTACAGAAAAGGGTAAAAAAGAGAGGGGGGGCACTAAATTTAGGTGCAGTAAATATTATAGCATCTATAGGGGACATAATTCAGTTAGTCCCTGCATTATATAGCGCTCTGGTGTGTGCTGGCATACTCTCTCTCTGTCTCCCCAAAGGGCTTCTGTGGGGTCCTGTCCTCTGTTAGAGCATTCCCGGTGTGTGTGCGGTGTGTCGGTACGGCTGTGTCGACATGTTTGATGAGGAAAATTATGTGGAGGCGGAGCAGATGCCTATAGAAGTGATGTCACCCCCTGCGGGGCAGACACCTGAGTGGATGGTTTTATGGAAGGAATTACGTGCAAGTGTCGACTCCTTACACAAAAAATTTGACGACATGCCAAATGCGGGACAGCCGGCTTCTCAGCTCGTGCATGCCCAGGTGTCTCAAAGGCCATCAGGGGCTCTAAAACGCCCGCTACCTCAGATGGCAGACGCAGATGTCGACACGGATACTGATACCAGTGTCGACGACGATGAGTCTAATCTAATGTCCACTAGGGCCATTCGTTGCATGATTGAGGCAATGAAAGAGGTATTACACATTTCGGATATAAACCCAGGTACCACTAAAAAGGGTATTATGTTTGGGGAGAAAAAACTACCCGTAGTTTTTCCCCCATCTGAAGAATTAAATGAAGTGTGTGAAGAAGCGTGGGCTTTCCCCGATAAAAGATTGGTAATCTCTAAAAAATTACTAATGGCGTTCCCTTTCCCGCCAGAGGATAGGGCACGTTGGGAAACACCTCCTAGGGTGGATAAAGCGCTCACACGTTTGTCAAAAAAGGTGGCACTTCCATCTCCGGCCGCCCTAAAGGAGCCTGCGGATAGAAAGCAGGAGGCGATCCTGAAGTCTGTATATACACACTCAGGCATTATACTTAGACCAGCTATTGCGTCAGCATGGATGTGCAGTGCTGCCGCTGCATGGTCAGATTCCCTGTCAGAAAATATTGACACCCTAGACAGGGACACTATTATCCTAACCATAGAGCATATAAAAGACTCAGTCTTATAGTACATGAGAGATGCACAGAGGGAGATCTGCCGGCTGGCATCTAAAATAAGTGCATTGTCCATTTCTGCTAGGAGAGGCTTATGGACTCGGCAGTGGACAGGGGATGCAGATTCCAAAAGGCACATGGAAGTTTTGCCTTATAAGGGTGAGGAGTTATTCGGGGTTGGTCTCTCGGACCTAGTTTCCACAGCGACAGCTGGGAAGTCAGCATTTTTACCCCATGTTCCCTCACAGCCTAAAAAAGCGCCATTTTATCAGGTACAGTCCTTTCGGACCCAGAAAAACAGGCGAGGAAAAGGCGGGTCCTTTCTGTCCAGAGGCAGAGGTAGAGGAAAAAGGCTGCAACAAACAGCAGGTTCCCAGGAGCAAAAGTCCTCCCCCGCTTCTTCCAAGTCCACCGCATGACGGTGGGGCTCCACAGGCGGAGCCAGGTACGGTGGGGGGCCGCCTCAAAAATTTCAGCGATCAGTGGGCTCGCTCACAGGTGGATCCCTGGATCTTGCAAGTAGTATCTCAGGGGTACAAGCTGGAATTCGAGGCGTCTCCCCCCAGCCGTTTCCTCAAATCTGCCTTGCCAACAATTCCCACAGGCAGGGAGGCTGTGCTAGAGGCAATTCACAAGCTGTATTCCCAGCAGGTGATAGTCAAGGTGCCCCTACTTCAACAAGGACGGGGTTACTATTCCACACTGTTTGTGGTACCGAAACCGGACGGTTCGGTGAGACCCATTTTAAATTTGAAATCCTTGAACACATACATAAAAAAATTCAAGTTCAAGATGGAATCGCTCAGGGTGGTTATTGCAAGCCTGGACGAGGGGGATTACATGGTATCCCTAGACATCAAGGATGCTTACCTGCATGTCCCCATTTATCATCCTCACCAGGAGTACCTCAGATTTGCGGTACAAAATTGCCATTACCAATTCCAGACGCTGCTGTTTGGACTGTCCACGGCACCGAGGGTGTTTACCAAGGTAATGGCGGAAATGATGATACTCCTTCGAAGAAAGGGAGTTTTAATTATCCCGTACTTGGACGATCTCCTAATAAAGGAGAGATCCAGGGAGCAGTTGTTGGTAGGAGTAGCACTATCTCAGGAGGTGCTACACCAGCACGGTTGGATTCTGAATATTCCAAAGTCACAGCTGGTTCCGACGACACGTCTACTGTTCCTGGGAATGATTCTGGACACAGTCCAGAAAAAAGTTTTTCTCCCGGAGGAGAAAGCCAAGGAGCTGTCATCTCTAGTCAGAGACCTCCTGAAACCAAAACAGGTGTCGGTGCATCACTGCACGCGAGTCCTGGGAAAGATGGTGGCTTCTTACGAAGCAATTCCTTTCGGCAGGTTCCATGCCAGAATCTTTCAGTGGGACCTGTTGGACCAATGGTCCGGATCGCATCTTCAGATGCATCGGCTAATAACCCTGTCTCCAAGAACCAGGGTGTCTCTGCTGTGGTGGCTGCAGAGTGCTCATCTCCTAGAGGGCCGCAGATTCGGCATACAGGACTGGGTCCTGGTGACCACGGATGCCAGCCTTCGAGGCTGGGGGGCAGTCACACAGGGAAGAAACTTCCAAGGACTATGGTCGAGTCAGGAGACTTCCCTACACATAAATATTCTAGAACTAAGGGCCATTTACAATGCCCTAAGTCAGGCAAAACCCCTGCTTCTACACCAGCCGGTACTGATCCAGTCAGACAACATCACGGCGGTCGCCCATGTAAACCGACAGGGCGGCACAAGAAGCAGGACGGCAATGGCAGAAGCAACAAGGATTCTCCGATGGGCGGAAAATCACGTGCTAGCACTGTCAGCAGTGTTCATTCCGGGAGTGGACAACTGGGAAGCAGACTTCCTCAGCAGGCACGACCTCCACCCGGGAGAGTAGGGACTTCATCCAGAAGTCTTCACACTGATTGTAAATCGTTGGGAACGGCCACAGGTGGACATGATGGCGTCCCGCCTAAACAAAAAACTGGAGAGATATTGCGCCAGGTCAAGGGACCCTCAGGCGATAGCGGTGGACGCTCTAGTGACACCGTGGGTGTACCAATCAGTTTATGTGTTCCCTCCTCTGCCTCTCATACCAAAGGTACTGAGAATAATAAGAAAACGAGGAGTAAGGACAATACTCGTGGTTCCGGATTGGCCAAGAAGAGCTTGGTACCCGGAACTGCAAGAGATGATCTCAGAGGACCCATGGCCTCTGCCGCTCAGACAGGACCTGCTGCAGCAGGGGCCCTGTCTGTTCCAAGACTTACCGCGGCTGCGTTTGACGGCATGGCGGTTGAACGCCGGATCCTAAAGGAAAAGGGCATTCCGGAGGATGTCATTCCTATGCTGATTAAAGCCAGGAAAGATGTAACGGTAAAACATTATCACCGCATATGGCGGAAATATGTTGCTTGGTGTGAGGCCAATAAGGCCCCAACAGAGGAATTTCAGCTGGGTCGATTTCTGCACTTCCTACAGGCAGGAGTGACTATGGGCCTAAAATTAGGCTCCATTAAGGTACAGATATCGGCTCTGTCGATTTTCTTCCAAAAAAAACTGGCTTCACTACCTGAAGTTCAGACATTTGTAAAAGGAGTGCTGCATATTCAGCCCCCTTTTGTGCCTCCAGTGGCACCCTGGGATCTCAACGTGGTGTTGAATTTCCTAAAATCACATTGGTTTTAGCCACTAAAGACCGTGGATCTAAAATATCTCACGTGGAAAGTAGTCATGTTATTGGCCTTGGCTTCGGCCAGGCGTGTATCAGAATTGGCGGCTTTGTCATTTAAAAGCCCTTATCTGATTTTCCATATGGATAGGGCAGAATTGAGGACTCGTCCCCAGTTTCTCCCTAAGGTGGTATCTGCTTTTCACTTGAACCAACCTATTGTAGTGCCTGTGGCTACTAGCGACTTGGAGGATTCCAAGTTACTGGACGTAGTCAGGGCCTTGAAAATTTATGTTTCCATGACGGCTGGAGTCAGGAAAACTGACTCGCTATTTATCCTGTATGCACCCAACAAACTGGGTGCCCCTGCTTCTAAGCAGACTATTGCTCGCTGGATTTGTAGCACAATTCAGCTGGCGCATTCTGCGGCTGGACTGCCGCATCCTAAATCGGTTAAAGCCCATTCTACAAGGAAGGTGGGCTCATCTTGGGCGGCTGCCCGAGGGGTCTTGGCTTTACAACTTTGCCGAGCTGCTACTTGGTCAGGGGCAAACACGTTTGCAAAATTCTACAAATTTGATACCCTGGCTGAGGACGACCTTGAGTTCTCTCATTCGGTGCTGCAGAGTCATCCGCACTCTCCCGCCCGTTTGGGAGCTTTGGTATAATCCCCATGGTCCTTACGGAGTTCCCAGCATCCACTAGGACGTCAGAGAAAAGAAGAATTTACTCACCGGTAATTCTATTTCTCTGACGTCCTAGTGGATGCTGGGAACTCCGTAAGGACCATGGGGAATAGCGGCTCCGCCGGAGACTGGGCACAAATAGAAAGCTTTAGTACTACCTGGTGTGCACTGGCTCCTCCCCCCATGACAATCCTCCAAGCCTCAGTTAGATTTTTGTGCCCGAACGAGAAGGGTGCACACTAGGGGCTCTCCTGAGCTTCTTAGTGAAAGTTTTAGTTTAGGTTTTTTATTTTCAGTGAGACCTGCTGGCAACAGGCTCACTGCATCGAGGGACTAAGGGGAGAAGAAGCGAACTCACCTGCGTGCAGAGTGGATTGGGCTTCTTAGGCTACTGGACACCATTAGCTCCAGAGGGACCGATCACAGGCCCAGCCTTGGAGCTCGGTCCCAGAGCCGCGCCGCCGGCCCCCTTACAGAGCCAGAAGCAAGAAGAGGTCCGGCAAATCGGCGGCAGAAGACATCCTGTCTTCCACAAGGTAGCGCACAGCACTGCAGCTGTGCGCCATTGCTTCTCAGCACACTTCACACTCCAGTCACTGAGGGTGCAGGGCGCTAGGGGGGGGGCGCCCTGAGCAGCAATAGAAACACCTTGGCTGGCTAAAAATACATCACATATAGCCCCTGGGCTATATGGATGAATTTTAACCCCTGCCAGATTTTCACAAAAAGCGGGAGAAAGGCCGCCGAGAAGGGGCGGAGCCTATCTCCTCAGCACACAGGCGCCATTTTCCCTCACAGCTCCGCTGGAAGGACGTCTCCCTGACTCTCCCCTGCAGTCCTGCACTACAGAAACAGGGTAAAAAAGAGAGGGGGGCACTAATTGGCGGGTTATTAACAATACAGCAGCTATAAGGGAGAAACACTTATATAAGGTTGTCCCTATATCTATATATAGCGCTCTGGTGTGTGCTGGCATACTCTCCCTCTGTCTCCCCAAAGGGCTAGTGGGGTCCTGTCCTCTATCAGAGCATTCACTGTGCGTGTGCTGTGTGTCGGTACGTTTGTGTCGACATGTATGAGGAGGAAAATTATGTGGAGGCAGAGCAATTGCCTATAATAGAGATGTCACCCCCTAGGGAGTCGACACCTGAGTGGATGGCTTTATGGAAGGATTTACGTGACAGTGTCAGCTCCTTACAAAAGACAGTTGATGACATGAGACAGCCGACTAATCAGCTAGTCCCTGTCCAGGCGTCTCAGAAACCATCAGGGGCTCTAAAAAGGCCGTTACCTCAGGTGGTGGATACTGACGTCGACACGGATACTGACTCCAGTGTCGACGGTGAGGAGACAAACGTGACTTCCAGCAGGGCCACACGTTACATGATCACGGCAATGAGAGAGGTGTTAAACATTTCTGATACTGCAAGTACCACTAAAAAGGGTATTATGTGGGGTGTGAAAAAACTACCTGTAGTTTTTCCTGAATCAGACGAATTAAATGAAACGTGGGTTTCCCCCGATAAAAAACTGATAATTTCTAAAAAGTTATTGGCATTATACCCTTTCCCGCCAGAGGTTAGGGCGCGTTGGGAAACACCCCCTAGAGTGGATAAAGCGCTCACACGCTTATCAAAACAAGTGGCGTTACCGTCTCCTGACACGGCCGCCCTCAAGGAACCAGGTGACAGAAAACTGGAAAATATCCTAAAAAGTATATACACACATACTGGTGTTATACTGCGACCAGCAATCGCCTCAGCCTGGATGTGCAGCGCTGGGGTGGCTTGGTCGGATTCCCTGACTGAAAATATTGATACCCTGGATAGGGACAGTATATTATTGACTATAGAGCATTTAAAAGATGCATTTCTATATATGCGAGATGCACAGAGGGATATTTCCACTCTGGCATCAAGAGTGAGTGCGCTGTCCATTTCTGCCAGAAGAGGATTATGGACGCGACAGTGGTCAGGTGATGCGGACTCTAAACGGCATATGGAAATATTGCCTTATAAAGGGGAGGAGTTATTTGGGGTCGGTCTATCGGACCTGGTGGCCACGGCAACTGCTGGGAAATCCACATTTTTACCCCAGGTCGCCTCTCAACATAAAAAGACGCCGTCTTATCCGGCTCAGTCCTTTCGTCCCCATAAGGGCAAGCGGGCAAAAGGTTCCTCTTTTCTGCCCCGGGGCAGAGGAAGGGGAAAAAGACTGCAACAGACAGCCAATTCCCAGGAACAAAAGCCCTCCCCCGCTTCTGCCAAGTCCTCAGCATGACGCTGGGGCCTTACAAGCGGACTCAGGCACGGTGGGGGCCCGTCTCAAGAATTTCAGCGCGCAGTGGGCTCACTCGCAAGTGGACCCCTGGATCCTTCAAGTAGTATCTCAGGGGTACAAATTGGAGTTCGAGACGTCTCCCCCTCGCCGGTTCCTGAAGTCTGCCTTACCAACGTCTCAAGAATTTCAGCGCGCAGTGGGCTCACTCGCAAGTGGACCCCTGGATCCTTCAAGTAGTATCTCAGGGGTACAAATTGGAGTTCGAGACGTCTCCCCCTCGCCGGTTCCTGAAGTCTGCCTTACCAACGTCTCCCTCCGACAGGGAGGCAGTATTGGAGGCAGTTCACAAGCTGTATTCCCAGCAGGTGATGATCAAGGTACCCCTCCTGCAACAAGGGAAGGGGTATTATTTAACGCTGTTTGTGGTACCGAAGCCGGACGGCTCGGTAAGACCTATTTTAAATCTGAAATCCTTGAACACTTACATACAAAGGTTCAAGTTCAAGATGGAGTCACTCAGAGCAGTGATCGCGAACCTGGAAGAGGGGGACTTTATGGTGTCTCTGGACATCAAAGATGCCTACCTCCATGTCCTCATTTACCCTTCTCATCAAGGGTACCTCAGGTTTGTGGTACAAAACTGTCACTATCAGTTTCAGACGCTGCCGTTTGGATTATCCACGGCACCCCGGGTCTTTACCAAGGTAATGGCCGAAATGATGATTCTTCTTCGAAGAAAAGGCGTTTTAATTATCCCTTACTTGGACGATCTCCTGATAAGGGCAAGATCCAGAGAACAGTTAGTAGTCGGAGTAGCACTATCTCAGGTAGTGCTACGGCAGCACGGCTGGATTCTAAATATCCCAAAATCGCAGCTGATTCCGACGACACGTCTTTTGTTCCTAGGGATGATTCTGGACACAGTCCAGAAAAAGGTGTTCCTTCCGGAGGAAAAAGCCAGGGAGTTATCCAACCTAGTCAGAAACCTCCTGAAACCAGGGCAAGTCTCAGTGCATCAATGCACAAGAGTCCTGGGAAAGATGGTAGCTTCCTACGAAGCGATTCCATTCGGCAGATTCCACGCAAGAACGTTCCAGTGGGATCTGCTGGACAAATGGTCCGGATCGCATCTTCAGATGCATCAGCGGATAACCCTGTCCCCAAGGACAAGGGTGTCTCTTCTGTGGTGGTTGCAGAGTGCTCATCTTCTAGAGGGCCGCAGATTCGGCATTCAGGACTGGGTCCTGGTGACCACGGATGCCAGCCTGAGAGGCTGGGGAGCAGTCACACAAGGAAGAAATTTCCAGGGCTTGTGGTCAAGCCTGGAGACATCACTTCACATAAATATCCTGGAGCTAAGGGCCATCTACAATGCTTTATGCCTAGCACGACCTCTGCTTCAAGGTCAGCCGGTGCTGATTCAGTCAGACAACATCACGGCAGTCGCCCACGTAAACAGACAGGGCGGCACAAGAAGCAGAAGGGCAATGGCAGAAGTTGCAAGGATTCTTCGCTGGGCGGAAAATCATGTGATAGCACTGTCAGCAGTGTTCATTCCGGGAGTGGACAACTGGGAAGCAGACTTCCTCAGCAGGCACGACCTCCACCCGGGAGAGTGGGGACTTCACCCAGAAGTCTTCCACATGATTGTGAACCGTTGGGAAAAACCAAAGGTGGACATGATGGCGTCCCGCCTCAACAAAAAACTAGACAGGTATTGCGCCAGGTCACGGGACCCTCAGGCAATAGCTGTGGACGCTCTGGTAACACCATGGGTGTACCAGTCAGTGTATGTGTTCCCTCCTCTGCCTCTCATACCCAAGGTACTGAGAATCATAAGAAGGAGAGGAGTAAGGACTATACTCGTGGCTCCGGATTGGCCAAGAAGGACTTGGTACCCGGAACTTCAAGAGATGCTCACGGAGGACCCGTGGCCTCTACCTCTACGAAGGGACCTGCTCCAGCAGGGACCCTGTCTGTTTCAAGACTTACCGCGGCTGCGTTTGACGGCATGGCGGTTGAACGCCGGATCCTGAAGGAAAAAGGCATTCCGGATGCAGTCATCCCTACCCTGATCAAAGCCAGGAAGGATGTAACCGTGCAGCATTATCACCGTATTTGGTGTAAATATGTTGTGTGGTGCGAGGCCAGGAAGGCCCCTACAGAGGAATTTCAACTGGGTCGGTTCCTGCATTTCCTGCAAACAGGACTGTCTATGGGCCTAAAATTAGGGTCCATTAAGGTTCAAATTTCGGCCCTGTCGATCTTCTTCCAAAAAGAACTGGCTTCAGTTCCTGAAGTTCAGACGTTTGTCAAAGGGGTGCTGCATATACAGCCTCCTTTTGTGCCTCCAGTGGCACCTTGGGATCTCAATGTGGTTTTGGGGTTCCTAAAATCACATTGGTTTGAACCACTCACCACTGTGGACTTAAAATATCTCACATGGAAAGTGGTAATGCTGTTGGCCCTGGCGTCAGCCAGGCGCGTGTCAGAATTGGCGGCTTTATCCTATAAAAGCCCTTACCTAATTTTTCATACGGATAGGGCAGAATTGGGGACTCGTCCTCATTTTCTCCCTAAGGTGGTTTCAGCGTTTCACCTGAACCCGCCTATTGTGGTACCTGCGGCTACTAGGGACTTGGAGGACTCCAAGTTGCTGGACGTAGTCAGGGCCCTGAAAATATATGTTTCCAGGACGGCTGGAGTCAGAAAATCTGACTCGCTGTTTATCCTGTATGCACCCAACAAGCTGGGTGCTCCTGCTTCTAAGCAGACTATTGCTCGTTGGATTTGTAGTACAATTCAGCTTGCTCATTCTGTGGCAGGCCTGCCACAGCCTAAATCTGTAAAAGCCCATTCCACAAGGAAAGTGGGCTCATCTTGGGCGGCTGCCCGAGGGGTCTCGGCTTTACAACTTTGCCGAGCAGCTACCTGGTCAGGGGCAAACACGTTTGCTAAATTCTACAAATTTGATACCCTGGCTGAGGAGGACCTGGAGTTCTCTCATTCGGTGCTGCAGAGTCATCCGCACTCTCCCGCCCGTTTGGGAGCTTTGGTATAATCCCCATGGTCCTTACGGAGTTCCCAGCATCCACTAGGACGTCAGAGAAAATAAGAATTTACTTACCGATAATTCTATTTCTCGTAGTCCGTAGTGGATGCTGGGCGCCCATCCCAAGTGCGGATTGTCTGCAATACTTGTACATAGTTATTGTTAACTAAATCGGGTTATTGTTGTAGTGAGCCCTCTTTTCTAGAGGCTCCTCTGTTATCATACTGTTAACTGGGTTCAGATCACAAGTTATACGGTGTGATTGGTGTGGCTGGTATGAGTCTTACCCGGGATTCAAAATCCTTCCTTATTGTGTACGCTCGTCCGGGCACAGTATCCTAACTGAGGCTTGGAGGAGGGTCATGGGGGGAGGAGCCAGTGCACACCAGGTAGTACTAAAGCTTTCTATTTGTGCCCAGTCTCCTGCGGAGCCGCTATTCCCCATGGTCCTTACGGAGTTCCCAGCATCCACTACGGACTACGAGAAATAGAATTATCGGTAAGTAAATTCTTATTTTCTCGTAGTCCGTAGTGGATGCTGGGCGCCCGTCCCAAGTGCGGATTGTCTGCAATACTTGTACATAGTTATTGTTCACTAAAGGGTTATTGTTATGAGCCATCTGTTGAGAGGCTCAGTTATGTTTCATACTGTTAACTGGATATGGTATCACGAGTTATACGGTGTGATTGGTGTGGCTGGTATGAGTCTTACCCGGAATTCAAAATCCTTCCTTATTGTGTCAGCTCTTCCGGGCACAGTATCCTAACTGAGGCTTGGAGGAGGGTCATAGTGGGAGGAGCCAGTGCACACCAGGTAGTCTAAAAGCTTTCTTTTAGTTGTGCCCAGACTCCTGCGGAGCCGCTATTCCCCATGGTCCTTACGGAGTTCCCAGCATCCACTACGGACTATGAGAAATAGAATTACCGGTGAGTAAATTCTTATTTACAGCATCCATTGGTGAAAAATATCAGAAGCAAAAATTTTGTTACAAATGATAATTATCGCTTTTTCATTCTTTTCTATGGTTCCAGAACTGTTATGTATTAATTCAAGTGCAGACAAAAATGTGTGATCAAAATTACGATAAATATGTGATAAATATGCGATAAGACTTATGATACATCAGATAAAAAAATATTATGAGATAAACAGATTTTTAACGCAAATCCAGCCTTGATACAAACATAGCCTTTGTCATGGAGCTGTAAACTGTCCATCACAGAGCATCACCAAGGACTTTCTTCTGGCTTCTTCTCTGCCTGTTCAGTGTATAGATTCTGTTCCAAACGTGCTCATAGGTAAGTTTATATACAATACAATATAGGTTTACTACAATATTCCTCTTTAATCTGGAATACAGAACTGGAAAAGGGAAATGCTTACTCTGATGAGAACTCATAGGGGCTAATTTAAATGTTTATGCTGCCACTAGAGGGTACCCTAGTGAGAGCTCTATTGGGAATCAGCTGTCAAGGCCAACACTGCAGAAAGAATTGTTCATGTTAAACCTATCCTTTTTTGCACACATTAGTTTAAAGTAGTGATGTGCACCGGACATTTTTCGGGTTTTGTGTTTTGGTTTTGGATTCGGTTCCGCGGCCGTGTTTTGGATTCGGACGCGTTTTGGCAAAACCTCACCGAAAGTTTTTTGTCGGATTCGGGTGTGTTTTGGATTCGGGTGTTTTTTTACAAAAAACCCTAAAAAACAGCTTAAATCATAGAATTTGGGGGTCATTTTGATCCCATAGTATTATTAACCTCAATAACCATAATTTCCACTCATTTCCAGTCTATTCTGAACACCTCACAATATTATTTTTAGTCCTAAAATTTGCACCGAGGTCGCTGGATGGCTAAGCTAAGCGACACAAGTGGCCGACACAAACACCTGGCCCATCTAGGAGTGGCACTGCAGTGTCAATCAAGACAGGATGGCACTTCAAAAAAATTGTCCCCAAACAGCACATGATGCAAAGAAAAAAAGAGGCGCACCAAGGTCGCTGTGTGACTAAGCTAAGCGACACAAGTGGCCGACACAAACACCTGGCCCATCTAGGAGTGGCACTGCAGTGTCAATCAAGACAGGATGGCACTTCAAAAAAATTGTCCCCAAACAGCACATGATGCAAAGAAAAAAAGAGGCGCACCAAGGTCGCTGTGTGACTAAGCTAAGCGACACAAGTGGCCGACACAAACACCTGGCCTATCTAGGATTGGCACTGCAGTGTCAGGCAGGATGGCACTTCAAAAAAATTGTCCCCAAACAGCACATGATGCAAAGAAAAATTAAAGAAAAAAAGAGGTGCAAGATGGAATTGTCCTTGGGCCCTCCCACCCACCCTTATGTTGTATAAACAGGACATGCACACTTTAACGAACCCATCATTTCAGCGACAGGGTCTGCCACACGACTGTGACTGAAATGACTGGTTGGTTTGGGCCCCCACCAAAAAAAGAAGCAATCAATCTCTCCTTGCACAAACTGGCTCTACAGAGGCAAGATGTCCACCTCATCATCATCCTCCGATTCCTCACCCCTTTCACTGTGTACATCCCCCTCCTCACAGATTATTAATTCGTCCCCACTGGAATCCACCATCTCAGGTCCCTGTGTACTTTGTGGAGGCAATTGCTGCTGGTGAATGTCTCCACGGAGGAATTGATTATAATTCATTTTGATGAACATCATCTTCTCCACATTTTCTGGATGTAACCTCGTACGCCGATTGCTGACAAGGTGAGCGGCTGCACTAAACACTCTTTCGGAGTACACACTGGAGGGAGGGCAACTTAGGTAGAATAAAGCCAGTTTGTGCAAGGGCCTCCAAATTGCCTCTTTTTCCTGCCAGTATATGTACGGACTGTCTGACGTGCCTACTTGGATGCGGTCACTCATATAATCCTCCACCATTCTTTCAATGGTGAGAGAATCATATGAAGTGACAGTAGACGACATGTCAGTAATCGTTGGCAGGTCCTTCAGTCCGGACCAGATGTCAGCACTCGCTCCAGACTGCCCTGCATCACCGCCAGCGGGTGGGCTCGGAATTCTTAGCCTTTTCCTCGCACCCCCAGTTGCGGGAGAATGTGAAGGAGATGTTGACGGGTCACGTTCCGCTTGACTTGACAATTTTCTCACCAGCAGGTCTTTGAACCTCTGCAGACTTGTGTCTGCCGGAAAGAGAGATACAACGTAGGTTTTAAATCTAGGATCGAGCACGGTGGCCAAAATGTAGTGCTCTGATTTCAACAGATTGACCACCCGTGAATCCTGGTTAAGCGAATAAAGGGCTCCATCCACAAGTCCCACATGCCTAGCGGAATCGCTCTGTTTTAGCTCCTCCTTCAATGTCTCCAGCTTCTTCTGCAAAAGCCTGATGAGGGGAATGACCTGACTCAGGCTGGCAGTGTCTGAACTGACTTCACGTGTGGCAAGTTCAATGGGTTGCAGAACCTTGCACAACGTTGAAATCATTCTCCACTGCGCTTGAGTCAGGTGCATTCCCCCTCCTTTGCCTATATCGTGGCCAGATGTATAGGCTTGAATGGCCTTTTGCTGCTCCTCCATCCTCTGAAGCATATAGAGGGTTGAATTCCACCTCGTTACCACCTCTTGCTTCAGATGATGGCAGGGCAGGTTCAGGAATGTTTGCTGGTGCTCCAGTCTTCTGTACGCGGTGGCTGAATGCCGAAAGTGGCCCGCAATTCTTCGGGCCACCGACAGCATCTCTTGCACGCCCCTGTCGTTTTTTAAATAATTCTGCACCACCAAATTCAATGTATGTGCAAAACATGGGACGTGCTGGAATTTGCCCAGATGTAATGCACGCACAATATTGCTGGCATTGTCCGATGTCACAAATCCCCAGGAGAGTCCAATTGGGGTAAGCCATTCTGCGATGATCTACCACAGTTTCCGAAAGAGGTTGTCAGCTGTGTGCCTCTTCTGGAAAGCGGTGATACAAAGCGTAGCCTGCCTAGGAACGAGTTGGCGTTTGCGAGATGCTGCTACTGGTGCCGCCGCTGCTGTTCTTGCTGCGGGAGTCCATACATCTACCCAGTGGGCTGTCATAGTCATGTAGTCCTGAGTCTGCCCTGCTCCACTTGTCCACATGTCCGCGGTTAAGTGGACATTGGGTACAACTGCATTTTTTAGGACACTGGTGACTCTTTTTCTGAGGTCTGTGTACATTTTCGGTATCGCCTGCCTAGAGAAATGGAACCTAGATGGTATTTGGTACCGGGGACACAGTACCTTAATCAAGTCTCTAGTTGCCTCTGAATTAACGGTGGATACCGGAACCACGTTTCTCACTGCCCAGGCTGCGAAGGCCTGAGTTATCTGCTTTGCAGCAGGATGACTGCTGTGATATTTCATCTTCCTCGCAAAGGACTGTTGGACAGTCAATTGCTTACTGGAAGTAGTACAAGTGGTCTTCCGACTTCCCCTCTGGGATGACGATCGACTCCCAGCAGCTACAACAGCAGCGCCAGCAGCAGTAGGCGTTACACTCAAGGATGCATCGGAGGAATCCCAGGCAGGAGAGGACTTGTCAGACTTGCCAGTGACATGGCCTGCAGGACTATTGGCTTTCCTGGGTAAGGAGGAAATTGACACTGAGGGAGTTGGTGGTGTGGTGTGCAGGAGCTTGGTTACATGAGGAAGGGTTTTAGTGATCAGTGGACTGCTTCCGCTGTCACCCAAAGTTTTTGAACTTGTCACTGACTTATGATGAATGCGCTGCAGGTGACGTATAAGGGAGGATGTTCCGAGGTGGTTAACGTCCTTACCCCTACTTATTACAGCTTGACAAAGGCAACACACGGCTTGACACCTGTTGTCCGCTTTTGTGTTGAAATAATTCCACAACGAAGAGCTGATTTTTTTTGTATTTTGACCAGGCATGTCAATGGCCATATTCGTCCCACGGACAACAGGTGTCTCCCCGGGTGCCTGACTTAAACAAACCACCTCATTATCAGAATCCTCCTTGTCAATTTCCTCCCCAGCGCCAGCAACACCCATATCCTCATCCTGGTGTACTTCAACAGTGACATCTTCAAATTGACTATCAGGAACTGGACTGTGGGTGCTCCTTCCAGCACTTGCAGGGGGCGTGCAAATGGTGGAAAGTGCAAGCTCTTCCCGTCCAGTGTTGGGAAGGTCAGGCATCGCAACCGACACAATTGGACTCTCCTTGGGGATTTGTGATTTAGAAGAACGCACAGTTCTTTGCTGTGCTTTTGCCAGCTTAAGTCTTTTCATTTTTCTAGCGAGAGGATGAGTGCTTCCATCCTCATGTGAATCTGAACCACTAGCCATGAACATAGGCCAGGGCCTCAGCCATTCCTTGCCACTCCATATCGTAAATGGCATATTGGCAAGTTTACGCTTCTCATCAGATGCTTTCAATTTTGATTTTTGGGTCATTTTACTGAACTTTTGTTTTTTGGATTTTACATGCTCTCTACTATGACATTGGGCATCTGCCTTGGCAGACGACGTTGATGGCATTTCATCGTCTCGGCCATGATTAGTGGCAGCAGCTTCAGCACGAGGTGGAAGTGGATCTTGATCTTTCCCTATTTTAACCTCCACATTTTTGTTCTCCATTTTTTAATGTGTGGAATTATATGCCAGTATCAATAGCAATGGCCTACTACTATATATACTGCGCACAACTAAAATGCACCACAGGTATGGATGGATAGTATACTTGACGAAACAGAGGTAGGTAGAGCAGTGGCCTTCCGTACCGTACTGCTATATATACTGGTGGTCACTGTGTCAGCAAACTGCAAAACTAAAATGCACCACAGGTATAGAATGTAGATGGATAGTATACTTAATGACGACACAGAGGTAGGTACAGCAGTGGCCTTCCATACCGTACTGCTATATATAGTATACTGGTGGTCACTGTGTCAGCAAACTGCAAAACTAAAATGCACCACAGGTATAGAATGTAGATCGATAGTATACTTAATGACGACACAGAGGTAGGTACAGCAGTGGCCTTCCGTACCGTACTGCTATATATAGTATACTGGTGGTCACTGTGTCAGCAAACTGCAAAACTAAAATGCACCACAGGTATAGAATGTAGATGGATAGTATACTTAATGACGACACAGAGGTAGGTACAGCAGTGGCCTTCCGTACCGTACTGCTATATAGAGTATACTGGTGGTCACTGTGTCAGCAAACTGCAAAACTAAAATGCACCACAGGTATAGAATGTAGATGGATAGTATACTTAATGACGACACAGAGGTAGGTACAGCAGTGGCCTTCCGTACCGTACTGCTATATATAGTATACTGGTGGTCACTGTGTCAGCAAACTGCAAAACTAAAATGCACCACAGGTATAGAATGTAGATGGATAGTATACTTAATGACGACACAGAGGTAGGTACAGCAGTGGCCTTCCGTCCTGTACTGCTATATATAGTATACTGGTGGTCACTGTGTCAGCAAACTGCACAACTGAAATGCACCACAGGTATAGAATCTAGATGGATCGTATACTTAATGACGACACAGAGGTAGGTACAGCAGTGGCCTACTGTACCGTAATGCTATATATTATATACTGGTGGTCACTGGTCAGCAAAACTCTGCACTGTACTCCTCCTATATAATATTATACTGGTGGTCCCCAGTCCCCACAATAAAGCAGCACACTGAGCACAGATATGGAGTGTTTTTCAGGCAGACAACGTATACTGGTGGTCACTGTCAGCAAAACTCTGCACTGTACTCCTGCTATATAATACAGCTGCTCCCCAGTCCCCACAATTAAGCAGTGTGAGAACAGATATATGCAGCACACTGAGCACAGATATGGAGCGTTTTTTTCAGGCAGAGAACGGATAACTGGTGCACAATCAAGTTCAACAATAACGGAGAGGACGCCAGCCACGTCCTTTCCCTAACATTTCCAATGCACGAGTGAAAATGGCGGCGACGCGCGGCTGCTTATATAGAATCCGAATCTCGCGAGAATCCGACAGCGGGATGATGACATTCGGGCGCGCTCGGGTTAACCGAGCCATACGGGAGAATCCGAGTATGGCTCGGACCCGTGTAAAAAGGGTGAAGTTCGGGGGGATCACTAGTTTAAAGTGCATAATGATTGTGAAAGAGATGCTATATGCCTTGCCTTATGTAGTTAAAAATAACAGTCTAAAATTTGCATCAATCCTCTTTATTACTCAGTAGAGACCATTTACTGTATCTTCCCTTAATGTATCAGCATCAGAGCATGTATATTTACTGCAGCATTAAATGATTAGAGCAGTATGACAAGGACCCAATAAGTCAAGCAAGAAAGTAGGGAGTAGGTTTACTAAAGCTTCTAAACCAGACAAGTGGACACTGTATGTTGCCCACAGCAACCATTAAGATTCTGTCAATCATTTTCTAGATTGTAGTAGAGAAATGATAGCTAAAATCTGATGAGTCAAACCTCCACTTTTAATTTTCTCTTACATCCTAGAGGATGCTGGGGTCCACATTAGTACCATGGGGTATAGACTGGTCCACCAGGAGCCATTGGCACTTTAAGAGTTTGAGAGTGTGGGCTGGCTCCTCCCTCTATGCCCCTCCTACCAAACTCAGTTTAGAAAATGTGCCCGGAGGAGCCGGTCACAGCTAGGGGAGCTCTCCAGAGTTTCTCTAGTAAAGTTTATTTTAGAGTTTATTATTTCACAGGGATAACAAGAAAATGTGAAGACTTGTGGTGCGCTGTAGCTGCCTATAGACCTTTCAGTGAAAAAAGGTGTCACCGCACACCCCAACACAAATTGCAACAAAAGAGATATCACCAAATGGTCTTCAGGCGCTGATATAAGTCATATGGGGTACTTCTAGATGATCAATTTATCGTCAATTTTTGACCCTCAAATAAAAGATAAGAAATACAATAGTGTAATGCTATCAACATGTAGTCAATGGTTTCTTCTATATGTAGGTAGAATCCGTACCGTGAGATGGTGTCTAACTAATAGACAATATGCGTATGTAGGGGAGAGGATACAATCCTAATGGGATTCCAGATTTTTCATCCATCCATCACATCATTTCCAGAGAATCTCATAAAAAGGATAAAAGCAAACATAGTATAATATTGCTTTATTAGAAAAATAAAAAGCCAATTAGAATGGCTGGACTCTCACCATGTGTTATGATTCCAGCACTCTGGTCTGAGGAGATCTTATTGCAAGGACCGGAGCACTGGAACGTAATGCTGGGAAAGGGGAATGGAAAGGGAATAGCCCCTGGCGCCCTATCTCCGTTGTCTCGCCCGCGCTGTCAGTACACTCTTGCGAGACTATGGTTGCTTGAGCCCATGGCAGCCGCGTTTGAAGGGCGGATTACGTCTGCCCAACTTCGATGCCCCCTCAGGTCTTAATGAGAGACAAAGAGTGTACCGAGACAGGGTGATAACAAGGGGCCCTCTTACTGAAACAACCAAAAGCCAGGGGCTACTAACTAGCCTAAAACTAAATGTATGTGCGGTTTGCCGCCAAAGGCAAAGAACAACAAAGGAAATGCTGACCACACGCCCACACAATACTTTTGTGTACCGGCGGTGACAGCATAAGCAGAACCCTCTGCAAAACACCAGTGACAGAAATAATAATGGAATACAGCGGCCTAGGCCGACGGACGCGTCAGAGCCGCTACTCACGGAACCGGTACGAATGCTGGCAAACGGACAGGAACTCCCAATGCTGCTGACACAGACTCTAAGAACTGGAGGACAGGCAGAATCCCAAACGAAAGACCGGTGGACACCAAGAAGCCAGAAACTTGACCAGGCACAGGCAAAGGCACTGGACCTCAGGACAGGAACGCCTCACGGCAGGACACGGGATCAGACATAGGAATCGACACAGGGACTGACACAGGAATCGACACAGGAAGCTCAGGAACTAGCAGGAACCAAGCTCAGAACTCAAGCAGACTGGATACCCAGAAATATCACCAGCGTCTGTGAATTGCAGTCAGCCAGCATATAACAGTGAGGCCTAATTAATAATCTCATGCAGCTGCCCTGTTGCATGACTACAAACTGACAAGATGCAATTAGCAGCCAGGTGAGGCTGAACACATGGGAACAAGCTGCAATTACACAGACTCACCAGCGGCAGCAGACAAGAGTATTCTAAAACAGAGCAACAGGAAATCCTGGCATGCAAGACAACTTTATAAACATAAAATACATAACCAAAATGCAAAAATGGAAATGAGCCACAGCCGTGGCTCATAACACTATGTGGCAGGAAAAACAAGGCAGATAGAATAAACAACCAGGCGTCCCCAGCACCTCGCAATTCCTCCTGTGGATTGATTCCAGACTCCAAAGGACCACTAGCCAACGCGTTTCAATACTTTCAAGTATCTTTTTCAAGGCACATACTCTTCCTTCCCCTGGGTATCCTAATTTATACCCCTCTTCCTGATGACATCATATCCTATGTGAAAAACCTATTACCAGACATGGATCTACTAATTAATACATTCTATGTGTAACATTCATATACATCCCATCCATTTATCCTGTTCGGGTATTGTTTACTTCATCCAAGGGCACCAAATCCTCTCCTCTTTTAGATGCACCTGAGTTCCAAATTAACTGATGTGTGTCACGTCCGCGATTGCGTTCCACCGTCTGTTGGCCCGCATATGCGTTCCACCGCTATTTCCGGAAGTGACGTCTCTCCGCACGCGTCACATACGGTCGCGGCGGAGCTTTGCGTTCCATATGTTGTTCCGGACGCATCGTAACTGGGAACCCGCTGTACATCTTTTTCTCACTCCATCAACATCTATTTGAGGGGTTGTGACCGGAGAATCGTCCCCTATATTTAATAAACGATCTCTGAGGAGGTAGTTCCGTGTAGTTTCCAGAACATAAAAAATAAATACAAGAAAATTACACACTTATATTAAAAAAAAAACCACTAAAACGTTGATTCACAGGGAGGCTGCTGGCAACAGCCTCCCTGCTTCATGGGACTAAGGGGGGGAGTAGTGTCTGCCCTGCGGGGTCTGAGCCACTATCTCCTCTAACAGGACACTGAGCTCCTGAGGGGATCGAACGTTCCCCGCCACAGGAGATCGCTCACTCCAGCAGCATGCCGCCACCCCCTTACAGAGCTGAAGATTAGTGGCGAGTGAGTCACCGACCCCACTAGCAAGAGGTGGGCCGGTATGAAGATGGCGGTATCAGTGTAGGAGCGCAGTATTAACTGTACTCCGGAGGCTCAGCGGTACACAGTGCGGCGCTGTGAGGGGCGCCCTGAGCCAGCGCCTACACCCTACACTGGTCCCACAGCCTGTCGGGGTCCCGGGATCTCAGCCAGCATAAATCCTCAGGCCAGTATAATCCTAGGAAGAGCGGGAAGACAGCGCCATTTTGGGGGCAGAGCTTTTCCTCAGAGTGGACCCAGCAGCATTTTCCTGCCTGCACAGCGCTGTCCAGGAAGAACAAGTCCCTCCAAAGCAATTCCAGCTATATCTCACGGTACCAGGGGGTTGTAGAAGGGAAAAGAGGCTGCAAAACGACTTTGTAACCTATTAAGGTGCACAGTCAGCGCTGATAGGTGGTCTCCCTTTATATTAAAAGTGCTGTGTGTGGGTTGGCTCCAATCTCTGTGTCTCTCTTGCCCTTCTTGGGGGTGAAACTCTGTCTGTCCTCCCCTGTGTGTGTGTGGAGTGTCTGTGGTCTCCATTAAGCAATGTCCAGGGACTCTGTGTCATATGCTGCAGAGGATATGTCCTCTCAGGATGATCCCATTCCATGTAATCAGGATTGCACTGGTTTAGCACAGATTCCAGCAAGGGAGCCTGAGTGGTTATCCTCTATCAAATCTATGATTTCTCAGATTTCAAATAGGGTTGCACAAAATGAATCTGCAACTTAGGCTTTACAGAACTCTATGGCAGTCTGGCCCAGTTCTGGTACATCAGGGCTCCCCGCTGTATTTAGAGATGTGCACCGGAAATTTTTCGGGTTTTGTGTTTTGGTTTTGGATTCGGTTCCACGGCCGTGTTTTGGATTCGGACGCGTTTTGGCAAAAACTCCCTGAAATTTTTTTGTCAGATTCGGGTGTGTTTTGGATTCGGGTGGTTCTTTTCAAAAACCCCTCAATAACAGCTAAAATCATAGAATTTGGGGGTAATTTTGATCCTATAGTATTATTAACCTCAATAACCACAATTTCCACTCATTTCCAGTCTATTCTGAACACCTCACACCTCACAATGGTGGTCAATCCGAGTTGTTCGCTCGCAAGCTGCTTTTAGCAGCTTTGCACACGCTAAGCCGCCGCCTACTGGGAGTGAATCTTAGCTTATCAAAATTGCGAACGAAAGATTAGCAAAATTGCGAATAGACACTTCTTAGCAGTTTCTGAGTAGCTTCAAACTTACTCGGCATCTGCGATCAGTTCAGTACTTGTCGTTCCTGGTTTGACGTCATAAACACACCCAGCGTTCGCCCAGACACTCCTCCGTTTCTCCAGCCACTCCCGCGTTTTTCCCAGAAACGGTAGCGTTTTTTCACACACTCCCATAAAACGGCCAGTTTCCGCCCCGAAACACCCACTTCCTGTCAATCACACTACGATCACCAGAACGAAGAAAAAACCTTGTAATGCCGTGAGTAAAATACCTAACTGCATAGCAAATTTACTTGGCGCAGTCGCAGTGCGAACATTGCGCATGCGCAGTTAGCGGAAAATCGCTGCGATGCGAAGAAAAACACTGAGCGAACAACTCTGAATGACCCCCAATATTATTTTTAGTCCTAAAATTTGCACCGAGGTCGCTGGATGACTAAGCTAAGCGACCCAAGAGGGCGGCACAAACACCTGGCCCATCTAGGAGTGGCACTGCAGTGGCAGACAGGATGGCACTTAAAAAAATTGGCCCCAACCAGCACATGATGCAAAGAAAAGAGAAAAAGAGGTGCACTGTGGTCGCTGGACGGCTAAGCTAAGCGACACAAACACCTCAATATCACAGGAATTATTCCTTCTAACCAATGGTATTATTGGTCCAAATCACTGGAAGGAAATGACAAAATCACTGGAATTAAATGGCAGTAATGTCGGGAATTATATCAAATGGCAGTACCATTGGACATATACGGAAGTGTCAGACAGGATGGAACTTAAAAAAATAATCCCCAAACAGCACATGATGCAAAGAAAAGAGAAAAAGAGGTGCACTGTGGTCGCTGGATGGCTAAGATAAGCGACACAAACACCTCAATATCACAGGAATTATTTGTTCTAATCAATGGTATTATTGGTCCAAATCACTGGAAGAAAATGACAAAATCACTGGAATTATTCGTTCTAATCAATGGTATTATTGGTCCAAATCACTGGAAGAAAATGACAAAATCACTGGAATTATTCGTTTTAATCAATGGTATTATTGGTCCAAATCACTGGAAGAAAATGACAAAATCACTGGAATTATTCGTTCTAATCAATGGTATTATTGGTCCAAATCACTGGAAGAAAATGACAAAATCACTGGAATCATTTGGCAAGATCACTGTAATTAATAATTCATTATAAATCACTGATATTGGTAAAATCTCGCTATCGCCTGCCTAGTGAAGTGGAATCTAGATGGGATTTTGTACCGGGGAGACAATAACTTCATCAATTGTCTAAATCCCAATGCACTAATGGTGGAAAACAGGCGCACGTCTAACAGCACACTGATTATACTGAGAACTGATTATACTGATCACTGATTATACTGAGCACTGATTTTACTGAGCACTGATTTTACTGAGCACTGATTTTACTGATCACTGATTATAGTGAGCACTGATTATACTGAGCACCGATTTTACTGAGCATTGATTTTACTGATCACTGATGATACTACGGAGAACTGACACTGAGCAGCGAGAACAGCACTGGACTATTGTACTGTAGTAGACACTGAGCACTGATATTAAGCATTGATCAGGATACTAGAAGTGACACAGAGCAGCAAGATACAGCAATGGCCTACTGTACTGTACTACTATATATATATACTGGTGGTCACCAAAATACTGCACTGTACTACTATATACTGCTCACAACAATGCAGCACAGATATGGATACTTGAAGTGACACAGAACTGCAAGATACAGCAATGGCCTACTGTACTGTACTACTATATATATACTGGTGGTCACTAAAATGCTGCACTGTACTACTATACTGCTTACAAACAATGCAGCACAGATATGGATACTTGAAGTGACACGGAGCTGCAAGATACAGAAATTACCTACTGTACTGTACTACTATATACTGGTGGTCACCAAAATGCTGCACTATACTACTATACTGCTCACAAACAATGCAGCACAGATATGGATACTTGAAGTGACACGGAGCTGCAAGATACAGCAATGGCCTACTGTACTGTACTACTATATATACTGCTCACAACAATGCAGCACAGATATGGAATGGATACTTGCAGTGACACGGAGCTGCAAGATACAGCAATGGCCTACTGTACTGTACAACTATATACTGTTGGTCATCAAAATGCTGCACTGTACTACTATATATACTGCTCACAAAAATGCAGCACAGATATGGAATGGATGCTTGCAGTGACACGGAGCTGCAAGATACAGCAATGGCCTACTGTACTGTACAACTATATACTGTTGGTAACCAAAATGCTGCACTATACTACTATATATACTGCTCACAAAAATGCAGCACAGATATGGAATGGATACTTGCAGTGACACGGAGCTGCAAGATACAGCAATGGCCTACTGTACTGTACAACTATATACTGTTGGTTACAAAAATGCTGCACTGTACTACTATATATACTGCTCACAAAAATGCAGCACAGATATGGAATGGATACTTGCAGTGACACGGAGCTGCAAGATACAGCAATGGCCTACTGTACTGTGCAACTATATACTGTTGGTCACCAAAATGCTGCACTGTACTACTATATGTATATAATAAATATAGTATATACTGGTCACATAACAATGCAGCAGATATTGAGCACTGATGATCAGGATACTGTCTAGAACTGAGTCTGACACGGAGCTGCAAGATACAGCAATGGCCTACTGTACTGTACTACTATAATTATATACTGGTGGTCCCCACAATGCAGCACACTGAGCACAGATATTTGCAGCACACTGAGCACAGATATGAAGCTTTTCAGGCAGAGAACGTAGATGTTTGCAGCACACTGAGCAAAGATATTTGCAGCACACTGAGCACAGATATGGAGCTTTTTGAGGCAGAGAACGTAGCCACGTCCTCTCCGTTCAATCTCCATTGCACGAGTGAAAATGGTGGCGACACGCAGCTCTTTATATAGAATACGAATCTCGCGAGAATCCGACAGCGGGATGATGACGTTCGGGTTAACCGAGCAAGGCGGGAAGATCCGAGGCTGCCTCAGACCCGTGTAAAATAGGTGAAGTTCGGGGGGGTTCGGATCTCGACGAACCGAACCCACTCATCTCTACTGTATATTCACATAAACGTGCTCTTGCACAGATTATGCAGGATGATACCAATTCTGATACTACAGACGGTGATGGGGATGTTTTGTGGGGGGGCAGCATCTCTTACAAAAGGGGTGCAGTTGATGATAGAGGCCATTAGGGATGTGTTGAATATTGCTGATACAACACCCGAGCACGTTGAGGAGGCTTACTTCACTGAAAATAAGAAAGCCTCGCTAACCTTTTCCTGCATCAAAGGAATTAAATGCTATTTTTGAAAAGGCTTGGGAAAACCCAAATAAAAAATTCCAGATACCTAAAAGGGTTCTGGTAGCGTTTCCTTTCCCGGTAGAGGATAGGAAAAAATGGGAAAACCCGCCTATTGTTGACGCGTCAGTATCCAGACTCTCAAAAAAGGTGGTTTTACCTGTTCCAGGATCTACTGCCTTGAAAGAGCCGGCTGATCATAAAATTGATAATACGCTCAAATCCATGTACACGGCTTCTGGGGCAGTACTACATCCCACTATTGCCAGTGCTTGGATTGCCAAAGCCAGTGCTGTAACTAGGTATGTAACGATGGTGCATTGCCCACAGCGCACATGCACTGAAGGCGCATCATGAGCAGCAACACCCCCCTCCCCCTTCCTCCTAAGGGCGGCCATCAGCCAGCTCGTCATATTACTAAAATCAGGCGCCGGTGAACTGGCGCCATATTTGAGATAGTGCGGCAGCAGCAGAGAAACCCTGCCATCAGTGGATCCCAGCGGCGCTGTCAGGAGAAGAGGAGCCCGGCGGCCACCAGCATCAGTGGATCACAGCGGCGGTGTCAGGAGAAGAGGAGCCCGGCAGCAGCCAGCAGCAGAAGAGCCCGGTGTTAGACAGCATCAGTGAAGCCCAGCGGCGGTGTCAGGAGAAGAGGAGCCCGGCAGCAGCCAGCAGCAGAAGAGCCCGGTGTCAGATAGCATCAGTGAAGCCCAGCGGCGGTGTCAGGAGAAGAGGAGCCCAGCGGCAGCCAGCAGTGAACAGTGCTACTGGGGGCACATCTGTATCTGGCACTGGGGGCATATCTGTATCTGGCATTGGGGACATATCTGTAAATGGCATTGGGGGCATATCTGTATCTGGCAGTGGGGGCATATCTGTATCTGGTGGGGGACTATGTATATATATATATATATATATCCTATATATTTGCCTTGTCTGTGCCTGGCCCTCTAACGCTGGGTGGAGTTACAGGCCTGGGTGGAGTTAGCAGCTCCTGCCCTGCATAGCAGAACTGAGCAGCAGCCACGTAATCCCACCACCATCTCCAACCAGGACGCAGCACAGTGCCAGGTACGCAGCACTGCACAAAACAATCCCACCAACAACACCCATATCCTGCCTTGCCAGGGGTAGGCACCACGCTAGCCCAGCCACCACCTTCCCCACCACGGCAGACAAAACACCCGCAGCCCACAATGCCAATTCCTCTCTCCTCCCCACAACCCCTACACCATCTGGCACTTTGCTGCCGGACCGCGGGAACATAGTCCCGCAGCACGCCGACCACACCATGTATGCACACAGCCTACTGGCAAACTCTCTGCCGTCCCTGCACCCATCGGTCACACTCCAGCCGCGCAAAGGCCACATAGTCCCGCAGCACGCCCACACAGATTTCCCAGCACGGACGACCACAGCCCACCCTCCCCACAAGACCAACGCACACTCTCTTCCCTCCCTGCACAGTGTGTACAGCCGCCGGCCTCCCTCTCCACACCGCTGCTACATCACCCCCGCGAACATCTCACACACTGCTGCCGTGTCGCGGCCACACAGTCCCGCAGCACGACGCCAGCACGGCCGCACAGCGGACTTCCCTCCCTGCACAGTGTGTACAGCCGCTGGCCTCCCTCTCCACACCGCTGATACATGCACCCCCGCAAACATCTCACACACCTCAGTCATGGCGCCCCCACAGAGTCCCGCAGCACGGCCACCCACAGCACGGCCGCACACACTCCCCAACACCGCCGCACACAGCCTACTGTCCCCACAAGGCCAACCCAAACTGTCTGCCATCATGCACACTGTGTCCCGCCGTGCCCCCTCCCCACACCTATGCTAAAAACCGCCCTCGACAACATTGTTCACACTACAGGCGCACCATGGCCACATAGTCCCTCCGCACACCGCCCGCAGCACGGACGCACATATTCCCCAGCAGGGTCGACCACAGCCCACCCTCCGCACAACACCAACGAACACGGTCTTCCCTCCCTGCACAGTCTGTACAGCCGCTTAACCCCCTCCCCACACCGCTCACCCATTCACCCCCACAACATCTGACACACTACAGCCACGGCGCACCCACAGAGTCCCGCAGCACACCCGCACACAGTCCCCAACACGGCCACACACAGCCTACTTTCCCCACAAGCCCAACACGAACTGTCTGCCGTCCCTGCACACTGTGTGCCGCCGTGCCCCGTCCCCACACCTAGCCGAAAAACCACCCTCGCCAACATCGCTCACACTACATCCACATAGTCCCGCAGCACGGCGCCCACACACATTCCCCAGCACTGCCGTACAATGCCCACCCTCCCCACAAGCCCAACATACACTGTCTTCCATGTGCCACCTGACCCCCTCCCCACACCGCTGACAAATCCACCCCCCCAACATCTAACATACTGCAGAGTCCCGCAGCACGCCGCCCACAGCACCCCCGCATACAGACCACAGCACAACCGCACACAGCCCATCCTCCACACAAGCACAAAACACACTGTCTGCCCTCCAGCCACACACAGTCCCACCGGCCCCCCTCACCACACCCAAGCTAACTCTTCCCTCCCCCTACCACCCCCACCCTTTATTGCAGAGACTACGGACGACCCATGCCCACATAGTCCCCCACCACAACTGCCCACATCCCACCCTCCCAACAAGCCCACCACAAACTGCCTCACCTTCACCCACACAGCCTCCCACCTACCCCCCTCACCACACCGCTGATAATTAACCCCCACAACCCCTACACCATCTGACACACATCCTCCCGCACCACACCCTCCACAGCACAGCCGCACTGACCCAACCCTCCCTAACCATAACCCCACCTCAAACTGTATCCCCACCCCGCCACACCGCCAATACTTCTCCACCCCAACCACTACCCCTGCACCATATCACACATTGCAGCCCTCACGCAGGCACATAGTGCCGCAGCACACCCTCCACACTACGCTCGCACACATCCGACACGCCTTCCCCACAACCCCAGCTCAGACTGTCTCCCAAACACGCCACACACTCTTCCACAACTCCACCTTACCACACAGCCAAAATATCACCCCCCTCCACCATCTGACACATTGCCCCCGCCCCCACATAGTCCAGCAGCACAACATCCACCGCACGCCCACACAGAGCGCACTACCCCTCCCCACAACCCTAGCTGAACCTGTCTCCCTACCTTGCCACACAGTTTTCCCCAAGCCCCCCTTACCACACCGCAAAGAACAACACCCCCCCCTTCCCACAACACCACCAAAAACACTCTCCCGAACACGGCACACAGTGCTCCACAAGACCCCCCTCACCACACCACCCATAACTCACCACCACCAACACCCCTCCACCATCTGACACATTGCAGCCGTTCCGCAAGCACATACCTCACACTGTCTCCTAACCCACCCACACAATGTCCCGACAGCCCCCCTCACCACACCGCCAATAACTCTCCACCCCCAACCAATACCCCTGCACCATATGACACATTGCAGCCGTCACGCAGCCACATAGTCCCGCAGCACACACTCCACACTACGGCTACACAGAGCACACCCACCCTGCCCACAACCACACCTCAGTCCCAACCACTCTTCCTCAAATCCTCCTCACCACACAGCTGATAACTCAAACCCCCCTCCACCATCTAACACATTGCAGGCACACCGCCGCAACATACTCCCGCAGCACACCATCCTCCCCATGCCCATACACACGGCAGTTCTCCCCACAACCACACCTTAAACTCCCTCCCTACCGTGGAACACAGTCTTCCCTCAGCACCCCTCACCACACCTCCCATAACAATCCCCCTCACCACAACCCCAACACAGTCTCCCTACCCCACACACAGTGTTCCGCCACCACCCCTCAACACCCCCCCGCAAACAGAAACACTACCACAGCCCACTCCCTCACCCCCGCCTGTCTGTCTGCCGGCCCCAGCCCTCTCCCCACTCCCATCCCCACCCCACACACACACACAAACCATCCCCCCCACCACCATACACCCCCCCCCCACGCATCTACTCATAAGCCACTCACTCATAGATGCAACCCCACCAACATATGAGACATCCCACCCCCCAGCTCCCATCCCCCTAAGACCATCCATTAGCATGCCTCTCTTTTGCACACAGCTCCCCTAGCACCCTACTCACCTCAGGGTGGGGGAGGAGAAGGGGGTGGGAGGGGGGCCCACATCCCACAGCTGCTGCCTCTTAACCCACATATACCGCACACGCACACTGCTACCAACACACACGCATCCTAGACCCCCCCACACACACGAAAAAAATAAACACTTTCACCATCTTTACACCCCCATCACCCACTCACTTTCACACCTGCCCCTATCACCATCACACCACACATACCTCCCAACTGTCCCCATTTCCACAGGACACTCCCCTTTTTTAGGGTCTGTTCTGCTGTCTCACCCGCAAATCACAATGACCTTGCCACCCACCTGCCATTCACTCCTCTGCCTAACACAGCAGCGTTGGAGCCAGAGGAGAGGGGGCATGGCAGCAGCTCACTGAGCGCTCAACATGCCCCTTTTAGGACAAACAACATACCCCACAGTTTGCTATCTCTACACCACCACAAATCCACTCCACTTTTTACAAGCCCACCTCCACTTTCACCACCAACCCCACACGCTGCCCCCGCACATATCTAAAATGTGCCTCTTCACTCCAAATACAAGTTGTATGTATGCCACATTTCCATACACAAATCACACACACAGCCAAAACACTTTCTTAAACACACACACTCACACCCAAACACACCCCTCTCCTAAACACCCCACACACCGTAAGGACATCCCACACCCACCATAACCCCATACCTGCCAACCACACACCACAAAAAAAAAATCAAACAACCAGCTTCTATCCACCCCAGAAACATATACATAAAACCTTCACATATTGCCCACACCTTCCATGCACACGACCCTAACCCCCAACAAAAATAAACCCCACCACCCTCCACCAAACCATCACACATATCAACACACCACACCCATCCACACCTCCAACTCCATCCCCTTAACACCCACATGCACAACTTCCTCACACACTACACGCCCTGTCACCACCCCCAACCCTCACCCATCTCCTATATAATAGCCTTGTGATTCTGTGCCTGGCCCTCTAACGCTGGGCGGACTCACAGGCACAGATCTGGGTGGCTGAATGCAGGCCAAGAACAGTCCCCTCCCTCGGTCCGCCCATCCCCGCCCAGTTCCCTCCCCGTCTCCGCCCAGTCCCCTCTTTCCTTCCTCCCTGTACACTCCCTGCACCCTGGTGACACTGCAGCTGGTGAGTCTTGCGGCTGCCGCACACTCCGGAGGAGAATGCTGTGGACGACCTCTGCATGCCGCACCTGCCCCCCTCCCACCCGCGGCACCCACAGCCTACACAACATCCGCCCCCCCACCCGCAACACACGCCTGCCTCCTCCCCGTGGCACACACCCCCCCCGCACCTCCCCCACCCACGGCATCCTTGCCCCCTCCCCCACCCATAGCACCCACATCTGCAGCACTCCCCTACCCGCGGCACTCCCGCCCCTCCCCCACCCGCGGCAGACGCCCCTCGGCACTCCCGCCCCCTCCCCCATCCGTTGAACCCACACATGCAGCACCCACCGCCCGCGGCACTACCGCCCCTCCCCCACCCGCAGCACTCCCGCCCCCTCCCCCACCCATAGCACCCACATCTGTAGCACCCCTCCCCCACCCGCGGCGCTCCCATCCCTCCCCCACCCACGGCAGATGCCCCTCCCCCACCCGCGGCACTCCTGCCCCCTCCCCCACCAGTTGCACCCACACCTGCAGCACCCACCGCCCCTCCCCCACCCGTGGCACTCCCGCCCCTCCCCCACCCGCGGCACATGCCCCTCCCCCACCCACGTCACTCCCGCCCCCTCCCTGCAGCACCCAACGCCCCCTCCCCCACTTGCGGCACTCCCGCCCCCTCACCCACCCGCAGCACCCCCCGCCCCTCACCCACCCGCAGCACCCACCACATCTGTCCCCCACCCACGGTACATGCCCCTCCCCCACCCGTAGCACCCACAAACCGTGGTGCACCCCACCCGCGACACCCCTGCCCCTCCCTCACCCCCATACCCACCTCTCCCCTCTGCTACACCCCCGCACCCTCCACCCCACCCGCGGCACCCACAGTATCCACCACATCCGCTCCCCACCTGCGGCACTCCCGCCCCCTCCCTCACCCGTAGCATCTACACCCGCAGCACCTCCCGCCCCTCCCCCACCCGCGGCACTCCCGCCCCTCCCCCACCCACCACACCCACCACATCCGTCCCCCACCCGCCACACACTCCTCCCCCACCCGCAGCACTCCCACCCCCTTCCCCACCCATATAACCCGCAAAACCCGAGCCCCTCCCCCGCCTGCAGCACCCCCGCACCTACCCCACCTCCATACCCACCTCTCCCCCCCTACACCCCTCCACCCCACCCGCCCCACCCCCACCCGCGGCACCCTTGCACCTCCCCCCCTCCCATACCCACTTCCCCCCGACCTTCCACCCCACCCGCACCTCCCTCACCCGCGGCACCCACAGCATCTACCACATCTGCCCCCCACTCGCGGCACATGTCCCTACTCCGCCCGCTGCACTCCCTCCCCAATCCGTAGCACCCCTGCACCTACCCAACCCCACCCCCATACCCACCTCTCCCCCCGCGCCCCTCCCCCACCCGTAGCACCCACCACTCCTCCCCCACGCGTGGCACCCCCTGCACACCCATACCCACCTCTACCCCCCGCTACACCCCCCCGCACCCTCCACCCCTCCCCCACCCGCAGCACCAACAGCATCCACCACATCCGCCCCCCACCCGCGGCACACGCCCACCCTCCCACCTACATCATCCACCACATCCGCCTCCCACGCGCGGCACTCCCGCCTCCTCCCACACCCGCAGCACCCCCTGTCCACTCCCCTGCCCGCAGCGCATCCAGACCCCAACCACAGCACCTCCGGCCCCCTCCCCCACCCACATCATCTATAGACACCTTCCCCCATTCGTGGACCTACCACACCTCCCCCACCCGCAGCACCTCTGGACCACTTCCCACAGCACCTCCGGACCCCATCCACGGCTCCCCTACAGCCACCCCTCCTCCACCCACAGCACTTCTAGAACCTATCACCCAACCTCACCCCTCCTGCAACCCCACCTCCCCAAACACCCCCCCACTACATCACCCCTCCCCCCCACACACCACCTCCAGACCCCCTCCTTCATCCACAGCCCCCACACCCACCAACAGCATCTACACTCCCCTTCCGCACCCGCACCTCCCCCATCCACACCTCCTCCACACCTTCCCCTCCCCCACCCACACACCTCTGCACCCTTTCCGACATTCGTGCCACTGCACCCACCCCTCTACCACCCGCAACACCTCTGGACCCCCTCCCACACCCACCTCTCCACCACACGTAGCACCTCGGACACCATCCGCTACAAGTCATTCCCTGAATCGGGGTGATCAGCGGCACGGATAGGCACCTCAACCTCACTGAACCCACCCCCTTTCCAAACCCCTCACACACACACACACACACACACACACACACACACACACACACACACACACACACACTGAACTTCTGTGAGTATAGTTGCTACCAGTGTACATTGGATTAATAAAAAAAGTAATACTGTGGCCATTATGTGTCTAAGCGACACTGCTACCTGTGGCCATTGTGTATAAGTGGCACTGCTACCTGTGGGCACTGTGTGTATACGCAGCTCTGCTACCTGTGGCCATTGTGTGTATAAGCGCCACTGCTACCTGTGGCCTTTGTGTGTATAAGCGGTGCTGATAAAAGTGGCCATTGTGTGTATAAGTGGTGCTGCTACCTATGGCCATTGTGTGTATAAGCGGCTCAGCTACCTGTGGCCACTGTGTGTATAAGCGCCTATGTTACCTATGGGAATTGTGTGTAGAAGTGGCACTGCTACCGGGGGCCATTGTGTGTATAAGCACCACTGCTGCCTGTGGTCATTGTGTGCATAAATAAGATTTTACTTACCGATAAATCTATTTCTCGTAGTCCGTAGTGGATGCTGGGGACTCCGTCAGGACCATGGGGATATAGCGGCTCCGCAGGAGACAGGGCACAATAATAAAAGCTTTAGGATCAGGTGGTGTGCACTGGCTCCTCCCCCTATGACCCTCCTCCAAGCCTCAGTTAGGATACTGTGCCCGGACGAGCGTGCATAATAAGGAAGGATATTGAATCCCGGGTAAGACTCATACCAGCCACACCAATCACACCGTACAACCTGTGATCTGAACCCAGTTAACAGTATGATAACAACGAAGGAGCCTCTGAAAAGATGGCTCACAACAAGAATAACCCGATTTTTGTAACAATAATTATGTACAAGTATTGCAGACAATCCGCACTTGGGATGGGCGCCCAGCATCCACTACGGACTACGAGAAATAGATTTATCGGTAAGTAAAATCTTATTTTCTCTGACGTCCTAGTGGATGCTGGGGACTCCGTCAGGACCATGGGGATTATACCAAAGCTCCCAAACGGGCGGGAGAGTGCGGATGACCCTGCAGCACCGAATGAGAGAACTCCATGTCCTCCTCAGCCAGGGTATCAAATTTGTAGAATTTAGCAAACGTGTTTGCCCCTGACCAAGTAACTGCTCGGCAAAGTTGTAAAGCCGAGACCACTCGGGCAGTCGCCCAAGATGAGCCCCCTTCCTTTTGGAATGGGCTTTTACCGATTTTGGCTGTGGCAGGCCTGCCACAGAATGTGTAAACTGAATTGTATTACAAATCCAGCGAGCAATCGTCTGCTTAGAAGCAGGAGCACCCATCTTGTTGGGTGCATACAGGCTAAACAGCGAGTCAGATTTTCTGACTCCAGCCTTCCTGGAAACATATTTTTCAGGGCCCTGACAACGTCAAGTAACTTGGAGTCCTCCAAGTCCCTAGTACCCGCAGGTACCACAATAGGTTGGTTCATGTGAAAAACAGAAAACACCTTAAGGAGAAATTGAGGACGAGTCCTCAATTCTGCCCTGTCAGAATGAAAAATTAAGTAAGGGCTTTATATATGATAAAGCCGCCAATTCTGACACACGCCTGGCTGAAGCCAGGGCTAATAGCATCGTCACCTTCCATGTGAGATATTTTAAGTCCACAGTGGTGAGTGGTTCAAACCAATGTGACTTTAGGAAACTCAAAACAACATTGAGATCCCAAGGTGCCACTGGGGCACAAAAGGAGGCTGTATATGCAGTACCCCTTTTACAAACATCTGAACGTCAGGCACTAAAGCCAGTTCTTTCTGGAAGAAATTCGACAGGGCCGAAATTTTAACCTTAATGGACCCTAATTTTAGGCCCATAGACAGTCCTGTTTTCAGGAAATGTAGGAAACGACCCAGTTGGAATTCCTCTGTAGGGGCCTTCTTGGCCTCACACCACGCAACATATCTTCGCCAAATGCGGTGAAAATGTTTTGCGGTTACATCCTTCCTGTCTTCGACCAGGGTAGGGATGACTTCATCTGGAAAGCCCTTTCAGGATCCGGCGTTCAACCGCCATGCCGTCAAACGCGGCCGCGGTAAGTCTTGGAACAGACAAGGCCCCTGCTGGAGCAGGTCCTTTCTTAAAGGTAGAGGCCTTGGGTCTTCCGTGAACATCTCTTGAAGTTTCGGGTACCAAGTCCTTCTTGGCCAATCCGGAACCACGAGTATCATTCTTACTCATCTCCCTCTTATGATTCTCAGTACTTTTGGTATGAGAGGCATAGGAGGGAACACATACTCTGACTGGTACACCCACAGTGTTACCAGAGCGTCCACCGCTATTGCCTGAGGGTCCCTTGACCTGGCGCAATATCTAGTTTTTTGTTCAGGCGGGACGCCATCATGTCCACCTTTGGTTTTTCACAACGGTTTACAATCATGTGGAAGACTTCCCGATGAAGTCCCCACTCTCCCGGGTGGAGGTCATGCCTGCTGAGGTAGTCTGCTTCCCAGTTTTCCACTCCCGGAATGAACACTGCTGAGAGTGTTATCACATGATTTTTCGCCCAGCGAAGAATCCTTGCAGTTTCTGCCATTTCCCTCCTGCTTCTTGTGCCGCCCTGTCTGTTTACGTGGGCGACTGCCGTGATGTTGTCCCACTGGATCAATACCGGCTGACCTTGAAGCAGAGGTCTTGCTAAGCTTAGAGCATTGTAAATTGCCCTTAGCTCCAGTATATTTATGTGGAGAGAAGTCTCCAGACTCGATCACACTCTCTGGAAAAATTTTTTCCTTGTGTGACTGCTCCCCAGCCACTCAGGCTGGCATCCGTGGTCACCAGGACCCAGTCCTGAATGCCGAATCTGCGGTCCTTTCATAGATGAGCACTCTGCAGCCACCGCAGAAGAAACACCCTTGTCCTTGGAGACAGGGTTATCCGCTGATGCATCTGAAGATGCGATCCGGACCATTTTTCCAGCAGATCCCACGGAAAGGTTCTTGCGTGAAATCTACCGAATGGGATCGCTTTGTAAGAAAACACCATTTTTCACAGGATCCTTGTGCAATGATGCACTGATACTTTTCCTGGTTTTAGGAGGTTCCTGACTAGCTCGGATAACTCCCTGGCTTTCTTCTCCGGGAGAAAACATCCTTTTCTGGACTGTGTCCAGAATCATCCCTAGGAACAGTAGACGTGTCGTCGGAAAAAACTGCGATTTTGGAATATTTAGAATCCACTCGTGCTGTCGTACAACTACTTAAGATAGTGCTACTCCGACCTCCAACTGTTCTCTGGACCTTGCCCTTATCAGGAAAGCGTCCATATTTCTTTTAAGAAGAATCATCATTTCGGCCATTACCTTGGTAAAGACCCGGGGTGCCGTGGACAATCCAAACGGCAGCGTCTGAACTGATAGTGACAGTTCTGTACCACGAACCTGAGGTACCCTTGGTGAGAAGGGCAAATTTGGACATGTAGGTAAGCGTCCCTGATATCCAGTGACACCATATCGTCCCCTTCTTCCTGGTTCGCTATCACTGCTCTGAGTGACTCCATCTTGATTTGAACGCTTGTATGTAAGTGTTCAAATATTTCAGATCTCACCTAGCCGTCGGGCTTCAGTACCACAATATAGTGTGGAATAATACCCCTTCCCTTGTTGTAGAAGGGGTACTTTGATTATCACCTGCTGGGAATACAGCCTGTGAATTGTTCCCAATACTGCCTCCCTGTCGGAGGGAGACGTTGGTAAAGCAGACTTCAGGAACTTGTGAGGGGGAGACGTCTCGAATTTCCAATGTACACCTGGGATACTACATGTAGGATCCAGGAGTCCACTTGTGAGTGAGCCCACTGCGTGCTGAAACTCTTGAGATGACCCCCTACCGCACCTGAGTCCGCTTGTACGGCCCCAGCGTCATGCTGCGGACTTGGCAGAAGCTGTGGAGGGCTTCTGTTCCTGGGAATGGGCTGCCTTCTGCAGTCTTCTTCCCTTTCCTCTACCCCTGGGCAGGTATGACTGGCCCTTTTGCCCGCCTGCCCTTATGGGGACGAAAGGACTGAGACTGAAAAGACTGTGTCCTTTTCTGCTGAGATGTGACTTGGGGTAACAAAAAGTGGATTTTTCAGCTGTTGCCATGGCCACCAGGTCCGATGGACCGCCCCTTTATACGGCAATACTTCCATGTGCCGTCTGGAATCTGCATCACCTGACCACTGTCGTCTGGCAGATATGGACATCACATTTACTCTTGATGCCAGAATGCAAATATCCCTCTGCGCATCTCGCATATATAGAAATGCATCCTTAAAATGCTCTATAGTCAATAAAATCTTGTCCCTGTCAAGGGTATCAATATTTTCAGTCAGGAAATCCGACCAAGCCCCCTCAGCGCTGCACATCCAGGCTGAGGCGATTGCTGGTCGTAGTATAACACCAGTATATGTGTATATACTTTTAGGATATTTTTCAGCTTCCTATCAGCTGGCTCCTTGAGGGCTGCCGTATCTGGAGACGGTAACGCCACTTGTTTTTATAATCGTGTGAGCGCCTTATTCACCCTAAGGTGTGTTTCCCAACTCGCCCTAACTTCTGGCGGGAAAGGGTATACCGCCAATAATTTTCTATCGGAGGAAACCCACGTATCATCACACACTTCATTTAATTTATCTGATTCAGGAAAAACTACAAGTAGTTTATTCACACCGTACATAATACCCTTATTTGTGGTACTTGTAGTATCAGAAATATGTAACACCTCCTTCATTGCCCTTAACATGAAACGTGTGGCCCTAAAGGAAAATACGTTTGTTTCTTCACTGTCGACACTGGAGTCAGTGTCCGTGTCTGTGTCGACCGACTGAGGTAAATGGGCGTTTTTACAAGCCCCTGACGGTGTCTGAGACGCCTGGACAGGTACTAATTTGTTTGCCGGCCGTCTCATGTCGTCAACCGACCTTGCAGCGTGTTGACATTATCACGTAATTCCTAAATAAGCCATCCATTCCAGTGTCGACTCCCTAGAGAGTGACATCACCAATGCAGGCAATTTGCTCCGCCTCCTCACCAACATCGTCCTCCTACATGTCGACACACACGTACCGACACACAGCACACACACAGGGAATGCTCTGACAGAGGACAGGACCCCACTAGCCCTTTGGGGAGACAGAGGGAGAGTTTGCCAGCACACACCAAAAACGCTATAATTATACAGGGACAACCCCTTATACAAGTGTTTTCCCTTATAGCATTTTTATATATGTAATCATATCGCCAAATAAGTGCCCCCCCTCTCTGTTTTAACCCTGTTTCTGTAGTGCAGTGCAGGGGAGAGCCTGGGAGCCTTCCTCACAGCAGAGCTGAGCAGGAAAATGGCGCCGTGTGCTGAGGAGAATAGGCCCCGCCCCCTTTTCGGCGGGCTCTTCTCCCGGAGTTTGTGAGATCTGGCAGGGGTTAAATACATCCATATAGCCTCAAGGGCCATATGTGATGTATTTTAGCCATAAAAAGGTATTATACATTGCTGCCCAGGGCGCCCCCCCCAGCGCCCTGCACCCTCAGTGACAGTTGGTGACTGTTGGTGAAGTGTGCTGACAACAATGGCGCACAGCTGCAGTGCTGTGCGCTACCTTATGAAGACTGAAAGTCTTCTGCCGCCTGTTTCTGGACATCTGGACCTCTTCAACTTCGGCATCTGCAAGGGGGGTCGGCGGCACGGCTCCGGGACCGGACTCCATGGCTGGGCCTGTGTTCGATCCCTCTGGAGCTAATGGTGTCCAGTAGCCTAAGAAGCAAATCCATCCTGCACGCAGGTGAGTTTACTTCTCTCCCCTAAGTCCCTCGTAGCAGTGAGCCTGTTGCCAGCAGGACTCACTGAAAATAAAAAACCTAACTTAAACTTTTATTCTAAGCAGCTCAGGAGAGCCACCTAGATTGCACCCTTCTCGTCGGGCACAAAAATCTAACTGAGGCTTGGAGGAGGGTCATAGGGGGAGGAGCCAGTGCACACCACCTGATCCTAAAGCTTTTATTATTGTGCCCTGTCTCCTGCGGAGCCGCTATATCCCCATGGTCCTGACGGAGTCCCCAGCATCCACTAGGACGTCAGAGAAAACTGATTTGCTACCTGTGGCCACTGTGTGTATAAGCGCCTCTGTTACCTATGGGGATTGTGTGTAGAAGTGGCACTGCTACCGGGGGCCATTGTGTGTATAAGCACCACTGCTGCCTGTGGTCATTGTGTGTATAAACTGATTTGCTACCTGTGGGCACGTTGTGTAGAAACGTCTCTGCTACCTGTGGGCACTGTATGTATAAGCGGCTCTGCTACCTGTGGGCACTGGGTGTATAAGCGGCTCTGCTACCTGTGGGCGCTGTGTGTATAAGTGGCTCTGCTACCTGTGTGGATACGTGGCTCCGTTACCTGTGGCCATTGTGTGTATAAGCGGCTCACCTACCTGTGTCCATTGTGTGTATACGCGGCTCTGATACCTGTGACCACTGTGTGTGTAAGCTGCGCTGCATACACTAGCAGTATATACTACACTGTTATTCATTGTGCCCTGCGACCACTCTTCACGCCCTCACAAAGGGCTACGCCCCCTTGACAATCGCACGCCCTTCCCTCTTGCAATATTTACCCACTATCATAAACTTTTTTGCAGGTAATACTCCATATAATAACAATTATAGCACAGCTGAAGCCTGTGCAGGGGTTAACGGGTCGTAGCCTCTTGCAACGGTATTTTCTGTCTAACACCTTCCCTCTCTTTATCCTCTCCATACCACCCTGCCTCTTCCTATCCTTTACCAATCGCACAGCGTTTCGGTACATTCCCTTTCTCTCCCCTTACGCCTCTCTATTTTTTCTCAACCGGACCCCATTTCCGTATGCCCTCTATACCGCCCTGCATTTCTGATTCTGATATCTACCGGCCTGCGTATGTTCAAAGGCGTGCAGGAGTTAACGGGGCGTAGCCCCTAACGACGGTGTGAAGGGCGCGATGAATCACCTAGTATATATATATATATATATATATATATATATATACATATATATATATATATATATATATATATATACAGAAGACACATTTTTTTTGGTATATTGGGGGGGGGCGCCGATGCTGTTTCTTGCACACAGCGCTAAAATGTCTAGTTACGGCACTGCCCAAAGTTATAGTAAAGTGGTCAGGCATGTTACTTGCAGACTTGGATACTATGGAGAAATATGATGTTGAATTGTTTTTACGTAACATACAGGATACGGCAGGATTTCTGGTAGAATACATGAAAGACAACAGACAAAGAGGAAGGGGGGTGCAAATCCCCACCCCTAAATTCCCTTCCACACACTGAAAATTACCTGTAACCATCCCTGAACCTATCTGGTAATAAAATTCAGAGAATTAGTCACAAATGTTTGCAAACACATGTTTAGCTGCTGGCCACTTCGCGGCTTCTCTGATACAGTAGTCCTAACACTACATGATAGCAGTGCCCACATAGGGCCATGTAATTTGTCACAGTAGGCCTCATGATAAAGGCTATTACTAAAATACTTCCAGAGAGAGAGCTAACTTACCCGGGAGACACCCCCAGGATCTCCCATTGGCACTACAAGGAACAGCATGCCTTCCAAATGTTACTCCCATTCAATGCCTCTTGCACACAAGCAAACAAACAATTTGGAAGCTGCTCAATCATACCTGGAGGTAATTATATATCAGGTGCTGGAAGGGGGAGGGGTCACAGACAAACAGCAGACAATGAGGAAGGGGGGTGCAAATCCCCACTCCTAAATTCCCTTCTGCACACTGAATCCATGAAAGACCTGGGTTCCATGGCTGTGGGAATTTCTTCCATGTCTGTATCAGCTAGTCGAGGACTGTGGTTGCGCCAGTGGTCTGCTGACGTGGAATCCAAGAGAAGTGTGGAGACCCTACCCTATACAGGTCAGGCTCTCTTTGGGGAAGCGTTAGATGCGTGGATCTCCATGGCTACGGCTGGTAAGTCACCCTTTCTTCCCTCCGCTACACCTGCTCCGAAGAAACCCTTTTCTTCAGCTACATCACAGCCTGTTCGGTTTCCCAAGCCCAGAAAGGCCAAGCCGTCCAACACCTTCTTTTGGGGAGGTCGGCCCAAGTCCAAGAAACCTGCGGCTGCAGGTTTCCAGGAACAGAAACCTGCTTCAGGTACACCAAAGTCCTCCGCATGACGGTGGACTGCACGCCCCAGAGGTGGGGCCAGTGGGAGCGAGACTCAGGCATTTCAGTCATGTCTGGGTGTCATCCGGCCTGGACCCCTGGGTGCAAGATATTGTGTCTCAGGGTACAGGCTAGAATATCAAAATCTTCCTCCTCACCGATTTTTCAAATCAGGCTTGCCAGCTCTGCTGGTGGACAGGACTGTCCTGCAAGAAGCCATCCAGAAGTTGGTGGAGGCACAGGTCATTGTGCCAGTACCACCTCATATGCAAAACAAAGGTTACTATGGTCCTTTTCATGGTACCAAAACCGGATGGTTTGGTCAGGCCCATTCTGAATTTATAATCACTGAACCCCTTTCTGAGGGAGTTCAGGTTCAAAATGGAGTCTCTAAGGGCAGTGGTATCAGGTCTAGAGGAGGGAGAATTCCTGGTATCCCTGGATATTTAAGGATGCGTATTTCCACATTCCGAATTGGCTGCCGTATCAAGCTTATCTTTGATTTGCACTGTTGGACTGTCATTTTCAGTTCCAGGCCCTGCCATTCGGCCTCTCCACAGCATCAAGGGTATTCACCAAGGTGTTGGCGGAAATGATGTTTCTCCTTCGCAGACAGGGGGTGAACATAATTCCATATCTGGATGATCTGCTGATAAAAGCATCATCCAAGGAGAAGCTGTTACTGTCCATAGCTCTCATGATCCAGCTTCTCAGGGAACATGGCTGGATCCTGAATCTTCCAAAATCACATTTGGAACCAACCAGGAATGATCTGGGACTTTCTTTGAATGATCCTCGACACGGAAGTGCAGAGGGTGTTTCTTCCAGAGGAAAAAGCGTTGGTGATACAAACAATGGTCCGGGATGTCCTGAAGCCAACCCGGGTGTTGGTTCATCAGTGCATTCACCTTCTGGGAAAGATGGTGGCCTCTTATGAGGCCCTGCAGTATGGGAGGTTTCACGCTCAGTCTTTCCAACTGGATCTCCTGGACAAGTGGTCGGGATCTCTTCTATACATGCACCAGAGAATACGTCTGTCACCAAAGGCCAGGATTTCACTCCTCTGGTGGCTGCAACTGCCTCACCTTTTGGAGGGCCGCAGGATTCAGGACTGGATCTTTCTAACCACGGATGCAAGTCTCCAGGGCTGGGGCGCAGTCACTCAAGCGGAAACCTTCCAAGGAAGGTGGTCAAGTCTGGAAGCCGGCCTGCCAATAAACATTCTGGTACTAAGAGCCATCTACAATGGTCTTCTTCAAGCGGCCCGAGAAATCGGGCCGTTCAAGTGCAGTCGGACAATGTGACAACAGTGGGTTACATAAACCGACAGGCGGAATGAAGAGCAGAGCTGCAATGGCAGAAGTAACAAGAATCATCCTCTGGGCAGAAAAGCACGCATTGGCGCTGTCAGCAATCTTCATTCCAGGAGTAGACAACTGGGAAGCGGACTCCCTCAGCAGACACGATCTACATGCAGGGGAGTGGGGTCTCCATCCGGAGGTGTTCAAGGAGGTAACAGATCTTTGGGGCGTACCCCAGATCGACATGATGGCCTCTTGTCTCAACAAGAAGCTTCGGCGGTATTGTTCCAGATCGAGGGACCCGTAAGCAATGGCGGTGGGCGCCCTAGTGACTCCGTGAGTGTTCCAGTCAGTGTACATGTTTCCTCCACTTCCATTCATCCCAAGAGTTCTAAAGCTCATAAGGAGAACCAGGGTGGGTTCAAGCAATCCTCATAGCTCCAGACTGGCCAAGAAGGGCTTGGTATGCGGACCTTCTGGATCTACTGCCGGGAGGACCTGCTGCAAGACTTACCGCGGCTACGTTTGACGGCATGGAGGTTGAACGCCTGATACTAGCTCGAAAGGACATTCCGAACAAGGTTATTCCTACCCTGATACAGGCTAGGAAAGGAGTAACGTCTAAACATTACCATCGAATTTGGAAAAAATATGTATCTTGGTGTGAGTCCAAGAAATTTCCTGCGGTGGAGTTTCAACTGGGATAGTTTCTCCTCTTCCTACAAGCCGGTGTGGATATGGGCCTGAGGTTGGGATCTGTGAAGGCCCAGATTTCGGCCCTATTCATTTTTTTCCAGAAACAATTGGCTGCCCTCTCTGAGGTTCAGACCTTTTTTGAAGGGAGTTCTGCACATCAAACCTCCCTTTGTACCGCCTACAGCGCCTTGGGACCTTAACGTGGTGTTGCAGTTCCTCCAATCGGACTGGTTCGAGCCTCTACAGGAGGTTGAGGTCAAATTTCTTACATGGAAGGCTGTCACGGAGTTGGGGACTTTTCCTGTAAAAGCCCATACTTGATCTTCCACGAAGATAGAGCTGAGCTTCGTATAGGCAAACGCAGGGGGGTGGGGGGGGGGGTTCTGGTTGCCTGGAAACCCCCCTCCTCTTGGCAAGTGGCTCAAATTATAACAATAGAAATGGTATATAATATGAAGGTAGCTGCCAGGAAGAAGAGACAGGAGCCTTTCCATGACGTGGGAGAATGTGTGCTTAGAAAGTGCACTTCTGTCTACTACTGGTTCTATTATGTTTGTTTGTTTGTTTGTTTGTTTGTTTGTTTGTTTGTTTGTTTATTTATTTAGTATGGCATGTTTAACCTTTTCCTGACCACTTATTTATATTGTTTAAATATGTTTGATGCTGCCTATACTATAGACAATCTATAGCGTTAAATATTAATACTGTATTCCATACAGTATCAAATGTATAAAAAGTACCAATGTTCAGGGTCATTACTAGGTTCTCCTACCGCACCCCCAGACTCCTGCACTTGCTCCGCAGAGTGGGAGATTATGGATTGCATTTGGAAACCCCCCTCTAGAAATCCTGCGTTTGCCACTGCAGCTCCGGACACGTCAGCAGTATCTTCCGAAGGTTGTGTCGGCATTTCATATCAACCAACCTATTGTGGTGCCAGTGGCTACTGACTCCTCAATTTCATCAAAGTCCTTGTATGTTGTAAGGGCTCTGAAAATCTATGTGAAGAGGACTGCTCATCACAGAAAATCAGACTCTCTATTTGTCCTGTATGATCCTAAGAAAATTGGGTGTCCTGCTTCTAAGCAGACGATCTCTCGCTGGATCAGGTTCACTATCCAGCATGCATATTCTACAGCAGGATTGCCGTGTCCTATGTCTGTCAAGGACCATTCTACTCGTAAGGTGGGGTCTTCCTGGCGGCTGCCCGGGTTGTCTCGGCTTTACAACTTTGCCGAGCTGCAACTTGGTCTGGGTCGAACACATTTGCAAAGTTCTACAAGTTCGATACTTTGGCCTCTGATGATCTGAAGTTCAGTCAATCAGTTCTGCAGGAGCCTCCGCGCTCTCCCTCCCGTTCTGGGAGCTTTGGTACATCCCCATGGTACTAAAGTGGACCCCAGCATCCTCTAGGATGTAAGAGAAAATAGAATTTTGGTTACCTACTGGTAAATCATTTTCTCGTAGTCCGTAGAGGATGAGGGCGCCTGCCCAGCGCTTCGTTTTCCTGCTGTCATTATTTGGTTCAGTACAACTTCATTTTAGTGGTATCAGGACTCCAGATCGACAACAAAAAGGTCGACACACCGTAGGTCGATGCCAATTGGTCGACACACCTTAGGTTGGCATGGACAAAAGGTCGACATGAGTTTTTCACGATTTTTTTCTTTTTTGGAACCTTTTCATACTTAACGATCCACGTGGACTACGATTGGAACAGTAATCTGGTGAAGCGAGCCATGCGAGGGGACACGGTGCACTAATTGGGGTTCCTGGTCACTCTACGAAGAAAACGACACAAAAAAACATAAAAAACTCATGTTGACCTTTTTCCATGTCGACCTTGTTCATGTCGACCTAAGGTGTGTCGACCAATTGGCATCGACCTAAGGTGTGTCGACCTTTTTTTTTGTCGACCTGGAGTCCCAGACCCATTTTAGTTGAGTACTGCATTGTTACTTGGTAAGTAATGTTTCAGTGGTTGCTGAGTTTTCAAGCTAAATTAGTTTGATGTGCCTTGTATGTGTGAGCTGGTATGAATCTCGCCACCATCTGTGTTAAATCCTTTTCTCGAAGATGTTCGTTTCCACGGGCACAGTTTCTAGACTGAGTCTGGTAGGAGGGGCATAGAGGGAGGAGCCAGCCCACACTCTCAAACTCTTAGAGAGCCAATGGCTCCTGGTGGACCCGTCTATACCCCGTGGTACTAAAGTGGACCCCAGCATCCTCTATGTACTACGAGAAAAGGATTTACCGGTAGGTAACCAAAATCCTATTTTTAGAAGCTGTTACATAGTTGTTGACGTTGAAAAAAGACAAATGTCAATCGAGTTCAACCTGTATTATAATTTTAATTTTTTATTTTTTTATATTAATTAAATGCTGTATCCTTGGATATTTTTTCCCACTAGGAATTTATCTAATCCATTTTTAAACTTATTGATTGAGTCCACCATTACTACCTTCTCTGGCAGAAAATTCCAAATCCTTACTGTTTTTACTGTGAAGAACCCTTTTCTCCGTTGTGTATGGAGTTTCTTTTCTTCTAAAGTCAGGGGATGTCCTCGTGTCCTACGTAGTGATTTTTTGATTAACAAATCGTTTGATAAATCCTTGTATTGTCCCTTAATGTATTTAAAAATATTAATAAAGTCTCCTCTCAGTCGCCTCTTTTCCAGTGTAAACAAATCTAACCTTTTAAGTTTTTCCTCATAATACAGTGCCTCTAACCCCTTAACCAGTTTAGTGGCTCGTCTCTAGAGATGAGCGCCTGAAATTTTTCGGGTTTTGTGTTTTGGTTTTGGGTTCGGTTCCGCGGCCGTGTTTTGGGTTCGAACGCGTTTTGGCAAAACCTCACCGAATTTTTTTTGTCGGATTCGGGTGTGTTTTGGATTCGGGTGTTTTTTTCAAAAAACACTAAAAAACAGCTTAAATCATAGAATTTGGGGGTCATTTTGATCCCAAAGTATTATTAACCTCAAAAACCATAATTTCCACTCATTTTCAGTCTATTCTGAATACCTCACACCTCACAATATTATTTTTAGTCCTAAAATTTGCACCGAGGTCGCTGTGTGAGTAAGATAAGCGACCCTAGTGGCCGACACAAACACCGGGCCCATCTAGGAGTGGCACTGCAGTGTCACGCAGGATGTCCCTTCCAAAAAACCCTCCCCAAACAGCACATGACGCAAAGAAAAAAAGAGGTGCAATGAGGTAGCTGTGTGAGTAAGATTAGCGACCCTAGTGGCCGACACAAACACCGGGCCCATCTAGGAGTGGCACTGCAGTGTCACGCAGGATGTCCCTTCCAAAAAACCCTCCCCAAACAGCACATGACGCAAAGAAAAAAAGAGGCGCAATGAGGTAGCTGACTGTGTGAGTAAGATTAGCGACCCTAGTGGCCGACACAAACACCGGGCCCATCTAGGAGTGGCACTGCAGTGTCACGCAGGATGTCCCTTCCAAAAAACCCTCCCCAATCAGCACATGATGCAAAGAAAAAGAAAAGAAAAAAGAGGTGCAAGATGGAATTGTCCTTGGGCCCTCCCACCCACCCTTATGTTGTATAAACAAAACAGGACATGCACACTTTAACCAACCCATCATTTCAGTGACAGGGTCTGCCACACGACTGTGACTGATATGACGGGTTGGTTTGGACCCCCCCCAAAAAAGAAGCAATTAATCTCTCCTTGCACAAACTGGCTCTACAGAGGCAAGATGTCCACCTCATCTTCACCCTCCGATATATCACCGTGTACATCCCCCTCCTCACAGATTATCAATTCGTCCCCACTGGAATCCACCATCTCAGCTCCCTGTGTACTTTGTGGAGGCAATTGCTGCTGGTCAATGTCTCCGCGGAGGAATTGATTATAATTAATTTTAATGAACATCATCTTCTCCACATTTTCTGGATGTAACCTCGTACGCCGATTGCTGACAAGGTGAGCGGCGGCACTAAACACTCTTTCGGAGTACACACTTGTGGGAGGGCAACTTAGGTAGAATAAAGCCAGTTTGTGCAAGGGCCTCCAAATTGCCTCTTTTTCCTGCCAGTATAAGTACGGACTGTGTGACGTGCCTACTTGGATGCGGTCACTCATATAATCCTCCACCATTCTATCAATGTTGAGAGAATCATATGCAGTGACAGTAGACGACATGTCCGTAATCGTTGTCAGGTCCTTCAGTCCGGACCAGATGTCAGCATCAGCAGTCGCTCCAGACTGCCCTGCATCACCGCCAGCGGGTGGGCTCGGAATTCTGAGCCTTTTCCTCGCACCCCCAGTTGCGGGAGAATGTGAAGGAGGAGATGTTGACAGGTCGCGTTCCGCTTGACTTGACAATTTTGTCACCAGCAGGTCTTTCAACCCCAGCAGACCTGTGTCTGCCGGAAAGAGAGATCCAAGGTAGGCTTTAAATCTAGGATCGAGCACGGTGGCCAAAATGTAGTGCTCTGATTTCAACAGATTGACCACCCGTGAATCCTTGTTAAGCGAATTAAGGGCTGCATCCACAAGTCCCACATGCCTAGCGGAATCGCTCCCTTTTAGCTCCTTCTTCAATGCCTCCAGCTTCTTCTGCAAAAGCCTGATGAGGGGAATGACCTGACTCAGGCTGGCAGTGTCTGAACTGACTTCACGTGTGGCAAGTTCAAAGGGCATCAGAACCTTGCACAACGTTGAAATCATTCTCCACTGCACTTGAGACAGGTGCATTCCACCTACTATATCGTGCTCAATTGTATAGGCTTGAATGGCCTTTTGCTGCTCCTCCAACCTCTGAAGCATATAGAGGGTTGAATTCCACCTCGTTACCACTTCTTGCTTCAGATGATGGCAGGGCAGGTTCAGTAGTTTTTGGTGGTGCTCCAGTCTTCTGTACGTGGTGCCTGTACGCCCAAAGTGTCCCGCAATTTTTCTGGCCACCGACAGCATCTCTTGCACGCCCCTGTCGTTTTTTAAAAAATTCTGCACCACCAAATTCAAGGTATGTGCAAAACATGGGACGTGCTGGAATTTGCCCATATTTAATGCACACACAATATTGCTGGCGTTGTCCGATGCCACAAATCCACAGGAGAGTCCAATTGGGGTAAGCCATTCCGCGATGATCTTCCTCAGTTGCCGTAAGAGGTTTTCAGCTGTGTGCGTATTCTGGAAAGCGGTGATACAAAGCGTAGCCTGCCTAGGAAAGAGTTGGCGTTTGCGAGATGCTGCTACTGGTGCCGCCGCTGCTGTTCTTGCGGCGGGAGTCCATACATCTACCCAGTGGGCTGTCACAGTCATATAGTCCTGACCCTGCCCTGCTCCACTTGTCCACATGTCCGTGGTTAAGTGGACATTGGGTACAACTGCATTTTTTAGGACACTGGTGAGTCTTTTTCTGACGTCCGTGTACATTCTCGGTATCGCCTGCCTAGAGAAGTGGAACCTAGATGGTATTTGGTAATGGGGGCACACTGGTCAATAAATTGTCTAGTTCCCTGTGAACTAACGGCGGATACCGGACGCACGTCTAACACCAACATAGTTGTCAAGGACTCAGTTATCCGCTTTGCAGTAGGATGACTGCTGTGATATTTCATCTTCCTCGCAAAGGACTGTTGAACAGTCAATTGCTTACTGGAAGTAGTACAAGTGGGCTTACGACTTCCCCTCTGGGATGACCATCGACTCCCAGCGGCAACAACAGCAGCGCCAGCAGCAGTAGGCGTTACACGCAAGGATGCATCGGAGGAATCCCAGGCAGGAGAGGACTCGTCAGAATTGCCAGTGACATGGCCTGCAGGACTATTGGCATTCCTGGGGAAGGAGGAAATTGACACTGAGGGAGTTGGTGGGGTGGTTTGCGTGAGCTTGGTTACAAGAGGAAGGGATTTACTGGTCAGTGGACTGCTTCCGCTGTCACCCAAAGTTTTTGAACTTGTCACTGACTTATTATGAATGCGCTGCAGGTGACGTATAAGGGAGGATGTTCCGAGGTGGTTAACGTCCTTACCCCTACTTATTACAGCTTGACAAAGGGAACACACGGCTTGACACCTGTTGTCCGCATTTCTGGTGAAATACCTCCACACCGAAGAGCTGATTTTTTTGGTATTTTCACCTGGCATGTCAACGGCCATATTCCTCCCACGGACAACAGGTGTCTCCCCGGGTGCCTGACTTAAACAAACCACCTCACCATCAGAATCCTCCTGGTCAATTTCCTCCCCAGCGCCAGCAACACCCATATCCTCCTCATCCTGGTGTACTTCAACACTGACATCTTCAATCTGACTATCAGGAACTGGACTGCGGGTGCTCCTTCCAGCACTTGCAGGGGGCGTGCAAATGGTGGAAGGCGCATGCTCTTCACGTCCAGTGTTGGGAAGGTCAGGCATCGCAACCGACACAATTGGACTCTCCTTGTGGATTTGGGATTTCGAAGAATGCACAGTTCTTTGCTGTGCTGCTTTTGCCAGCTTGAGTCTTTTCATTTTTCTAGCGAGAGGCTGAGTGCTTCCATCCTCATGTGAAGCTGAACCACTAGCCATGAACATAGGCCAGGGCCTCAGCCGTTCCTTGCCACTCCGTGTGGTAAATGGCATATTGGCAAGTTTACGCTTCTCCTCCGACAATTTTATTTTAGGTTTTGGAGTCCTTTTTTTACTGATATTTGGTGTTTTGGATTTGACATGCTCTGTACTATCACATTGGGCATCGGCCTTGGCAGACGACGTTGCTGGCATTTCATCGTCTCGGCCATGACTAGTGGCAGCAGCTTCAGCACGAGGTGGAAGTGGATCTTGATCTTTCCCTAATTTTGGAACCTCAACATTTTTGTTCTCCATATTTTAATAGGCACAACTAAAAGGCACCTCAGGTAAACAATGGAGATGGATGGATTGGATACTAGTATACAATTATGGACGGGCTGCCGAGTGCCGACACAGAGGTAGCCACAGCCGTGAACTACCGCACTGTACTGTGTCTGCTGCTAATATAGACTGGTTGATAAAGAGATAGTATACTCGTAACTAGTATGTATGTATAAAGAAAGAAAAAAAAACCACGGTTAGGTGGTATATACAATTATGGACGGGCTGCCGAGTGCCGACACAGAGGTAGCCACAGCCGTGAACTACCGCACTGTACTGTGTCTGCTGTTAATATAGACTGGTTGATAAAGAGATAGTATACTCGTAACTAGTATGTATGTATAAAGAAAGAAAAAAAAACCACGGTTAGGTGGTATATACAATTATGGACGGGCTGCCGAGTGCCGACACAGAGGTAGCCACAGCCGTGAACTACCGCACTGTACTGTGTCTGCTGCTAATATAGACTGGTTGATAAAGAGATAGTATACTCGTAACTAGTATGTATGTATAAAGAAAGAAAAAAAAACCACGGTTAGGTGGTATATACAATTATGGACGGGCTGCCGAGTGCCGACACAGAGGTAGCCACAGCCGTGAACTACCGCACTGTACTGTGTCTGCTGCTAATATATAGACTGGTTGATAAAGAGATAGTATACTCGTAACTAGTATGTATGTATAAAGAAAGAAAAAAAAACCACGGTTAGGTGGTATATACAATTATGGACGGGCTGCCGAGTGCCGACACAGAGGTAGCCACAGCCGTGAACTACCGCACTGTACTGTGTCTGCTGCTAATATAGACTGGTTGATAAAGAGATAGTATACTCGTAACTAGTATGTATGTATAAAGAAAGAAAAAAAAACCACGGTTAGGTGGTATATACAATTATGGACGGGCTGCCGAGTGCCGACACAGAGGTAGCCACAGCCGTGAACTACCGCACTGTACTGTGTCTGCTGCTAATATAGACTGGTTGATAAAGAGATAGTATACTCGTAACTAGTATGTATGTATAAAGAAAGAAAAAAAAACCACGGTTAGGTGGTATATACAATTATGGACGGGCTGCCGAGTGCCGACACAGAGGTAGCCACAGCCGTGAACTACCGCACTGTACTGTGTCTGCTGCTAATATATAGACTGGTTGATAAAGAGATAGTATACTCGTAACTAGTATGTATGTATAAAGAAAGAAAAAAAAAACACGGTTAGGTGGTATATACAATTATGGACGGGCTGCCGAGTGCCGACACAGAGGTAGCCACAGCCGTGAACTACCGCACTGTACTGTGTCTGCTGCTAATATAGACTGGTTGATAAAGAGATAGTATACTCGTAACTAGTATGTATGTATAAAGAAAGAAAAAAAAACCACGGTTAGGTGGTATATACAATTATGGACGGGCTGCCGAGTGCCGACACAGAGGTAGCCACAGCCGTGAACTACCGCACTGTACTGTGTCTGCTGCTAATATAGACTGGTTGATAAAGAGATAGTATACTACTAATATTATATATACTGGTGGTCAGGTCACTGGTCACTAGTCACACTGGCAGTGGCACTCCTGCAGCAAAAGTGTGCACTGTTTAATTTTAATATAATATTATGTACTCCTGGCTCCTGCTATAACCTATAACTGGCACTGCAGTAGTGCTCCCCAGTCTCCCCCACAATTATAAGCTGTGTGAGCTGAGCAGTCAGACAGATATATAATATATATAGATGATGCAGCACACTGGCCTGAGCCTGAGCAGTGCACACAGATATGGTATGTGACTGACTGAGTCACTGTGTGTATCGCTTTTTTCAGGCAGAGAACGGATATATTAAATAAACTGCACTGTGTGTCTGGTGGTCACTCACTATATAATATATTATGTACTCCTGGCTCCTGCTATAACCTATAACTGGCACTGCAGTAGTGCTCCCCAGTCTCCCCACAATTATAAGCTGTGTGAGCTGAGCAGTCAGACAGATATATATAATATTATATATAGATAATAGATGATGCAGCACACTGGCCTGAGCCTGAGCAGTGCACACAGATATGGTATGTGACTGAGTCACTGTGTGCTGTGTATCGCTTTTTTCAGGCAGAGAACGGATTATAAATAAAACTGGTGGTCACTATCAGCAAAACTCTGCACTGTACTGAGTACTCCTAATGCTCCCCAAAATTAGTAAATCAAGTGTCTCTCTAATCTATTCTAAACGGAGAGGACGCCAGCCACGTCCTCTCCCTATCAATCTCAATGCACGTGTGAAAAATGGCGGCGACGCGCGGCTCCTTATATAGAATCCGAGTCTCGCGATAGAATCCGAGCCTCGCGAGAATCCGACAGCGTCATGATGACGTTCGGGCGCGCTCGGGTTAACCGAGCAAGGCGGGAAGATCCGAGTCGCTCGGACCCGTGAAAAAAAACATGAAGTTCTGGCGGGTTCGGATTCAGAGAAACCGAACCCGCTCATCTCTACTCGTCTCTGAACCTTTTTAGAGTTCCAAGATATGTTTTTTTATAGTGAGGTGCCCAGAACTGTACACAATATTCTAGATGTGGCCGCACCAATGATTTATACAGTGGCAGGATTACATTCTCATCCCTTGTCTCCATACCCCGTTTTATGCATTCTAACTAGTGATGAGCGGGTTCGGTTCCTCGGAAACGAACCCCCCGAACTTCACCCATTTTACACGGGTCCGAGGCATACTCGGATTCTCCCGTATGGCTCGGTTAACCCGAGCGCGCCCGAACGTCATCATCCCGCTGTCGGATTCTCGCGAGATTCGGATTCTATATAAGCAGCCGCGCGTCGCCGCCATTTTCACTCGTGCATTGGAAATGTTAGGGAGAGGACGTGGCTGGCGTCCTCTCTGTTTATTGTTGAACTTGATTGTGCTTTATTGCTTACTTGTGAGGAGGACTGGGGAGCAGCTGTATAATATAGGAGGAGTACAGTGCAGAGTTTTGCTGATCAGTGACCACCAGTTTTATCCGTTCTCTGCCTGAAAAAAACGCTCCTTATCTGTGCTCAGTGTGCTGCATATATCTGTGCTCACACTGCTTAATTGTGGGGACTGGGGAGCAGCTGTATTATATAGGAGGAGTACAGTGCAGAGTTTTGCTGACAGTGACCACCAGTATACGTTGTCTGCCTGAAAAAAACGCTCCTTATCTGTACTCAGTGTGCTGCATATATCTGTGCTCACACTGCTTAATTGTGGGGACTGGGGAGCAGCTGTATTATATAGGAGGAGTATAGTGCAGAGTTTTGCTGACAGTGACCACCAGTATACGTTGTCTGCCTGAAAAACACTCCATATCTGTGCTCAGTGTGCTGCATATATCTGTGCTCACATTGCTTTATTGTGGGCACTGGGGACCACCAGTATATTATATAGGAGGAGTACAGTGCAGAGTTTTGCTGACCAGTGACCACCAGTATACGTTGTCTGCCTGAAAAACACTCCATATCTGTGCTGCATTGTAGTATATAGTAGGAGTACAGTGCATAATTTTGCTGACCACCAGTATATAATATATAGGAGTACGGTACAGAAGGCCACTGCTGTACCTACATCTGTGTCGTCAAGTATACTATCCATCCATACCTGTGGTGCATTTCAGTTTTGCACAGTTTGCTGACCACCAGTATATAATATATATAGCAGTATGGTACAGTAGGCCACTGCTGTACCTACCTCTGTGTCGTCAAGTATACTATCCATCCATACCTGTGGTGCATTTCAGTTGTGCGCAGTATATATAGTAGTAGGCCATTGCTATTGATACTGGCATATAATTCCACACATTAAAAAATGGAGAACAAAAATGTGGAGGTTAAAATAGGGAAAGATCAAGATCCACTTCCACCTCGTGCTGAAGCTGCTGCCACTAGTCATGGCCGAGACGATGAAATGCCATCAACGTCATCTGCCAAGGCCGATGCCCAATGTCATAGTAGAGAGCATGTAAAATCCAAAAGACAAAAGTTCAGTAAAATGACCCAAAAATCAAAATTGAAAGCGTCAGATGAGAAGCGTAAACTTGCCAATATGCCATTTAAGACACGGAGTGGCAAGGAACGGCTGAGGCCCTGGCCTATGTTCATGGCTAGTGGTTCAGATTCACATGAGGATGGAAGCACTCATCCTCTCGCTAGAAAAATGAAAAGACTTAAGCTGGCAAAAGCACAGCAAAGAACTGTGCGTTCTTCTTCGGAAGACCACTTGTACTACTTCCAGTAAGCAATTGACTGTCCAACAGTCCTTTGCGAGGAAGATGAAATATCACAGCAGTCATCCTGCTGCAAAGCAGATAACTCAGGCCTTGGCAGCCTGGGCGGTGAGAAACGTGGTTCCGGTATCCACCGTTAATTCAGAGGCAACTAGAGACTTGATTGAGGTACTGTGTCCCCGGTACCAAATACCATCTAGGTTCCATTTCTCTAGGCAGGCGATACCGAAAATGAACACAGACCTCAGAAAAAGAGTCACCAGTGTCCTAAAAAATGCAGTTGTACCCAATGTCCACTTAACCACGGACATGTGGACAAGTGGAGCAGGGCAGACTCAGGACTTTATGACTGTGACAGCCCACTGGGTAGATGTATTGCCTCCCGCAGCAAGAACAGCAGCGGCGGCACCTGTAGCAGCATCTCGCAAACGCCAACTCATTCCTAGGCAGGCTACGCTTTGTATCACCGCTTTCCAGAAGAGGCACACAGCTGACAACCTCTTACGGAAACTGAGGAACATCATCGCAGAATGGCTTACCCCAATTGGACTCTCCTGGGGATTTGTGACATCGGACAACGCCACCAATATTGTGCGTGCATTACATCTGGGCAAATTCCAGCACGTCCCATGTTTTGCACATACATTGAATTTGGTGGTGCAGAATTATTTAAAAAACGACAGGGGCGTGCAAGAGATGCTGTCGGTGGCCCGAAGAATTGCGGGCCACTTTCGGCATTCAGCCACCGCGTGCCGAAGACTGGAGCACCACCAAACATTCCTGAACCTGCCCTGCCATCATTTGAAGCAAGAGGTGGTAACGAGGTGGAATTCAACCCTCTATATGCATCAGAGGATGGAGGAGCAGCAAAAGGCCATTCAAGCCTATACATCTGCCCATGATATAGGCAAAGGAGGGGGAATGCACCTGACTCAAGTGCAGTGGAGAATGATTTCAACGTTGTGCAAGGTTCTGCAACCCTTTGAACTTGCCACACGTGAAGTCAGTTCAGACACTGCCAGCCTGAGTCAGGTCATTCCCCTCATCAGGCTTTTGCAGAAGAAGCTGGTGACATTGAAGGAGGAGCTAAAACAGAGCGATTCCGCTAGGCATGTGGGACTTGTGGATGGAGCCCTTAATTCGCTTAACCAGGATTCACAGGTGGTCAATCTGTTGAAATCAGAGCACTACATTTTGGCCACCGTGCTCGATCATAGATTTAAAACCTACGTTGTATCTCTCTTTCCGGCAGACACAAGTCTGCAGGGGTTCAAAGACCTGCTGGTGAGAAAATTGTCAAGTCAAGCGGAACGTGACCCGTCAACATCTCCTCCTTCACATTCTCCCGCAACTGGGGGTGTGAGGAAAAGGCTAAGAATTCCGAGCCCACCCGCTGGCGGTGATGCAGGGCAGTCTGGAGCGAGTGCTGACATCTGGTCCGGACTGAAGGACCTGCCAACGATTACTGACATGTCGTCTACTGTCACTGCATATGATTCTCTCACCATTGAAAGAATGGTGGAGGATTATATGAGTGACCGCATCCAAGTAGGCACGTCAGACAGTCCGTACGTATACTGGCAGGAAAAAGAGGCAATTTGGAGGCCCTTGCACAAACTGGCTTTATTCTACCTAAGTTGCCCTCCCTCCAGTGTGTACTCCGAAAGAGTGTTTAGTGCAGCCGCTCACCTTGTCAGCAATCGGCGTACGAGGTTACTTCCAGAAAATGTGGAGAAGATGATGTTCATCAAAATGAATTATAATCAATTCCTCCGTGGAGACATTCACCAGCAGCAATTGCCTCCACAAAGTACACAGGGACCTGAGATGGTGGATTCCAGTGGGGACGAATTAATAATCTGTGAGGAGGGGGATGTACACAGTGAAAGGGGTGAGGAATCGGAGGATGATGATTAGGTGGACATCTTGCCTCTGTAGAGCCAGTTTGTGCAAGGAGAGATTGATTGCTTCTTTTTTTGGTGGGGGCCCAAACCAACCAGTCATTTCAGTCACAGTTGTGTGGCAGACCCTGTCGCTGAAATGATGGGTTCGTTAAAGTGTGCATGTCCTGTTTATACAACATAAGGGTGGGTGGGAGGGCCCAAGGACAATTCCATCTTGCACCTCTTTTTTCTTTCATTTTTCTTTGCATCATGTGCTGTTTGGGGACAATTTTTTTGAAGTGCCATCCTGCCTGACACTGCAGTGCCACTCCTAGATGGGCCAGGTGTTTGTGTCGGCCACTTGTGTCGCTTAGCTTAGTCACACAGCGACCTTGGTGCGCCTCTTTTTTTCTTTGCATCATGTGCTGTTTGGGGCAATTTTTTTTGAGGTGCCATCCTGCCTGACACTGCAGGGCCACTCCAAGATGGGCCAGGTGTTTGTGTCGGCCACTTGGATCGCTTAGCTTAGCTATCCAGCGACCTCGGTGCAAATTTTAGGACTAAAAATAATATTGTGAGGTGTGAGGTGTTCAGAATAGACTGAAAATGAGTGGAAATTATGGTTATTGAGGTTAATAATACTATGGGATCAAAATGACCCCCAAATTCTATGATTTAAGCTGTTTTTGAGGGTTTTTTGTAAAAAAAAAAACGAATCCAAAACACACCTGAATCCGACAAAAAATTTTCAGGGAGGTTTTACCAAAACGCGTCCGAATCCAAAACACGGCCACGGAACCGAATCCAAAACCAAAACACAAAACCCGAAAAATGTCCGGTGCACATCACTAATTCTAACACCTTATTTGCCTTTGTTGCTGCATTTTGACATTGCGAACTGCTATTAAGTTTATTGTCGATGAGCACTCCCAAATCTTTTTCAACTACTGTTATCCCGACATTTTCCCCATTTAGTTTATAGGCTGCATTACATTTGTCTGTATTGAACCTCATTCTCCGTTTATCTGTCCAGACCTCAAGTCTAGATAAGTCATTCTGTAGAGACTCAACATCCTTGTATGAAGTAATTACTCTACATAGCTTAGTATCATCTGCGAAAATTGACACTGTGCTTTCCAGTCCCTCTCCTAGGTCCTTAATGAATTTGTTAAACAACAATGGTCCGAGTACTGAACCCCTGCAGTATTCCACTGAGCACTGAAGCCCATTCAGAGTACATCCCATTAATCCCCACTCGCTGTTCCCTATTGAACAGCCATTAGTCACCCAAGTACAAATAGTGTCACCTACCCCAAGCTCCCTTAATTTGAGAATGAGTCTCTTATGTGGAACTTTGTCAAAGCAAAATCCAAAGAGATCACATCTAGTGCTTGACCCTGATCAATATTATTGCTCACTTTCTCGTAGAAGCTTATTAAGTTAGTTTGACAGGATCTGTCCTTCACAAAACCATGCTGATTCCTAGTAATAACTTTGGAGGTATCCAACTACCCAAGTATGCTGTCCCTTAATATACCTTCTAGTCAGGACCGGTGCAAGGTTTCTCTGCACCCTAGGCAAATAGTCAGCAGCACCCCCCACCACCAGCCCCCCCGGCAAAATACCTAACCCCCAGGTAGCCTCACAATTTATCATTTATCGGTTTGGGTTAGGGTTTTGGGGTTAGGTATTAAGGATAGGAAATAGGGGTTGATTTATCTGTGTGGGTTAAGGTTAGGGCTTATTATTAGGGAAAGGTGTGTATATATATATATATATATATATATATATATATATATTTATTACATACGATATCCTGGTGCTCTGGATGCCGGCTGTCAAAATACGGACAGCGGCATGCCGGAGATTAAAATCCCAACACTTGCTAATTATGTAAACTAACCCTGATCCCTAATCTTCCACACCCCCCTCCCCTAATCCTAACCCTTCGCAGTGGTGCCTAACCCCCCCTTACCGCAGCCTAACCCTAACCCTTCCTCCGCCGCAGCCTAATCCTAACCCTCCCCAGGGGTGCCTAACCCCCCCTATCCACAGCCTAACCCTCCCACCCCTGCAGACAAACTCTAACCCACCCACCCCCGCAGCCTAACCTCTCCCCCCAAAATAGTAATTTGGACCCATCCTACAATGCTACACTGGTTCCCCAAGCCCCCTGTTCATAATGGAGAGGCACAGACTATATGGCATTTATGTATATGTGTGCAGGGCCGAAACTAGGAGTTTTGGCACCCGGGGCGAGCCATTAACTTAGCGCCCCTCTCGCATTCATATATATATATCAACTTCATAAGGGCAAAGGGGATAGCTCGGCATTTTCATACTTTTTATTTTCATTTTTTATTTATTTGGGCTATGGATGAAGGAGAAATAAAATAATAACCCATATATTATTACATACATAAAATCACACACCAATACAAAATACATACTATCACGCACACATACATTCACTTACATACATACATACATACATACATACAATACATACATATAATCACACACCGGTACAAACATGTATACTGACACATATATATATATACAGTGACACACAAGCACACATACAGATGGGATGTAGTTATGTGACCGCCGGTCACAGTACCTCCCCCTATATCCCGCCCCCTCACAATCCCGACGGTCGGCATGCCGACCAACAGGGACCACTCCCACCCCAGCATGGTGAGCGCAGCGAGCCCACAAAGGGGCTTGCTGCGCTTGCAACCCCCTTTCCCCCCGACAGGCATTCCGCTCCCGGGATACCAGCGTCGGTATGCCCGGCCACGCATACCACACCCATACAGATATGTAGTCACACACCTATTCACATACAATCACATACATGCACACATTCATACACACATATAGCAGTCACACACATAACAGTGCTCCTTCCCTGAGTTATATACAGTACTTACTGTTTAGGCTGTGCTGCTCTTCTCCCCTCATCTCTCCCATGCTGTTCCTGGCTGGCATGGCACTGTGTGTACAGTGCCGTTAGCCCCGCCCCCTTTTCGGACCTCTGCATTTCTTGTTCACTGCAGCAGTGGCTGCAGACATGATTAAAGGTACTAGTGGGGGGGTAGTAATTTGTCCCCTCTTGATGTGGCTCTGCTGCAGAGATGAAACTGAAAATAAAGTACAGCTCCCGGCAGTTTATTTTCAGTGTCATCTCTGCGATCCGGTGCGTGTGCGGCAGCTAGCAGGGTCTGGAGCTCGAGCTCCGCCGGCTGCAAGCTATCGCTGCCGCATAGGGAGGGGGCGTTAGGGGGGGATTAAAGTGACAGTCTCGGCGCCCTCTCCAGTCTGGCGCCCAGGTCACACGCCCCCCCCTAGTTTCGGCTCTGATGTGTGTGTGTGTGTGTGTGTGTGTGTGTATACACACACATTATATATATATATATATATATATATATATATATAAAAAACACAGAGTAGGGTGATCCTGTGTTGACATTGGGGCAGTCCCACAAGGCGGTCACTGTGTGGGAGTATTTTGCTCACTTCTGGCTGCACAGGGGCAGGGAGAGCAGACGCCGGACTCTGCCAGGACGCGATGGTGCAGTGCTAACAGTGTGTAACCCGCTGCCTGCAGGTCCCTGCGCTGCTACTCACCGTTCTCTCTGCCGGGCTGAGATCTGAGGCGGGGACATGCATGGAAGGGGGTGTGGGAAGCAGCTCAAGCAATGGATCCGCCAATGGTTGGTGAAATATCTCCGTCCCCAGCAGAGGCGGATTTAGACCTAATGGGGCCCCAAGCATGACACCGATTTGGGCCCCCCCTTCCTCAAACAATCCATAGCACTATATGGTAGTGTGGTGTACACATCTGCAAAAACCAGAAACATAGAATTTGACGGCACATAAGAACCATTTGGCCTAAATTATTTAAATTATTATTTTGTAGGAAAAAATCCCCTGAAAGATTAGAATATTCACTCAAGCCCAAAATAAAATGAGTTAAGCAATAACAAAACAGTTGCCAGAGATCAAAGAGCTCCCCACTGCTGCTATCCAATAAATATGTACAGTCCTATTCACCTGAGCAAAGGTAACAGGAAAAGGTTGCACCTAACAAACTGATATCATACCTCCAAACTATTCAGTAATCGATACCAGGACTCCAGAGCACCTCCGAAAAGGGAGTATGGTATCAGGTGGGAGGGCATGGCCTCAGGACATGTTCCCCTGTTTTTGTCATTTTGGGGCATGCCCAGCGCTCCCTGAGCAGCTGGGCAACCCCCAGACTCATCTCTCTGCAATGTTTGGATAACATGCGCAAGGCATCTATTCAAGCATCACATGCTGCTTTGTTGTGATTAAAAACGCAGTAATAAAGTTTTGAAATGTAGAAGATATCATATATATATATATATATATATATATTCTCCCAATAATAAAGCACTACTGCGCCGGGTGCCTCCATAGACATAAACGTATACTCTCATGGGAATGTGGCACTGCTGGCGACTTCAAAAACCACTTCAGCATGCCAGTTTGAAGTGGTTTTTGAAGTCGCCAGGAGTGCCGCATTCCCAGGACAGTGTATATATATATATATATATATATATTAGAGATGTGCACCGGACATTTTTCGGGTTTTGTGTTTTGGTTTCGGATTCGGTTCCGCAGCCGTGTTTTGGATTCGGACGCGTTTTGGCAAAACCTCCCTGAAAACTTTTTGTCGGATTCGGGTGTGTTTTGGATTCGGGTGTTTTTTTTCAAAAACCCCTCAAAAACAGCTTAAATCATACACTCATTTCCAGTCTATTCTGAACACATCACACCTCACAATACTATTTTTAGTCCTAAAATTTGCACCGAGGTCGCTGGATGACTAAGCAAAGCGACCCAAGAGGGCGGCACAAACACCTGGCCCATCTAGGAGTGGCACTGCAGTGTCAGGCAGGATGGCACTTCAAAAAATTGGCCCCAAACAGCACATGATGCAAAGAAAAGAGAAAAAGAGGTGCACTGTGGTCGCTGGACGGCTAAGCTAAGCGACACAAACACCTCAATATCACAGGAATTATTCATTCTAATCAATGGTATTATTTGTCCAAATCACTGGAAGAAAATGACAAAATCACTGGAATTATTTGTTCTAATCAATGGTATTATTGGTCCAAATCACTGGAAGAAAATGACAAAATCACTGGAATTATTCGTTCTAATCAATGGTATTATTGGTCCAAATCACTGGAAGAAAATGGAATGGATGGATACTTGCAGTGACACAGAGCTGCAAGATACAGCAATGGCCTACTGTACAACTATATACTGTTAGTCACCAAAATGCTGCACTGTAATACTAGAAGCTATAGAAAAGTATATATAATATTACTGTGTATCAGTACAGAGCATGTGTAACTGTGACCCATGTGTCCTGACAAGCAGTGTAGAAGCTATAGAAAATAAGAAAAGTATATATATTATTGTATATATCAGTACAGACAGCGGTTTAACTGTGACCCATGTGTCCTGACAAACAGTATAGAAGCTATAAAAAAGTATATATAATATTACTGTATATCAGTACAGAGCGGTGTAACTGTGACACATGTGTCCTGACAAGCAGTATAGAAGCTACAGAAAATAAGAAAAGTATATATATTATTGTATATATCAGTACAGACAGAGCGGTGTAACTGTGACCCATGTGTCCTGACAACCAGTATAGAAGCTATAGAAAAGTATATATATTATTACTGTATATCAGTACAGAGCGGTGTAACTGTGACCCATGTGTCCTGACAAGCAGTATAGAAGCTATAGAAAATAGAAAAAGTATATATATTATTGTATATATCAGTACAGACAGAGCGGTATAACTGTGACCCATGTGTCCAGACAAGTAGTATAGAAGCTGTAGAAAATAAGAAAAGTATATATATTATTGTATATATCAGTACAGACAGAGCGGTGTAACTGTGACCCATGTGTCCTGACAAGCAGTATAGAAGCTATAGAAAATAAGAAAAGTATATATATTATTGTATATATCAGTACAGACAGAGCGGTGTAACTGTGACCCATGTGTCCTGACAACCAGTATAGAAGCTATAGAAAAGTATATATATTATTACTGTATATCAGTACAGAGCGGTGTAACTGTGACCTATGTGTCCTGACAAGCAGTATAGAAGCTATAGAAAATAGAAAAAGTATATATATTATTGTATATATCAGTACAGACAGAGCGGTGTAACTGTGACCCATGTGTCCTGACAAGCAGTATAGAAGCTATAGAAAATAAGAAAAGTATATATATTATTGTATATATCAGTACAGACAGAGCGGTGTAACTGTGACCCATGTGTCCTGACAACCAGTATAGAAGCTATAGAAAAGTATATATAATATTACTGTATATCAGTACAGAGCGGTGTAACTGTGACCCATGTGTCCTGACAAGCAGTATAGAAGCTATAGAAAAGTATATATAATATTACTGTATATCAGTACAGAGCGGTGTAACTGTGACCCATGTGTGTCCTGACAAGCAGTATAGAAGCTATAGAAAAGTATATATTATATACTGGTGGTCCCCAGTCCCCACAATGCAGCACACTGATCAGATATTTGCAGCACACTGAGCACAGATATGGAGCATTTTCAGGCAGAGAACGTAGATATTTTCAGCACACTGAGCACAGATTATTTGCAGCATACTGACCATAGATATTTTCAGCACACTGAGCACAGATTACAGAGCTTTTCAGGGAGAGAATGCTGCCACGTCCTCTTCGTTCAATCTCCAAAGCATGAGTGAAAATGGCGGCGACGCGCGGCTCCTTATATAGAATACGAATCTCGCGAGAATCTGACAGCGGGATGATGACGTTCGGGCGCATTCTGGTTAACCGAGCAAAGCGGGAAGATCCGAGGCTGCCTCGGAACCATGTAAAATGGGTGAAGTTCGGGGGGGTTTGGATCCCGAGGAACCGAATCCGCTCATCTCTAATGTATATATATATATATATATATATATATATATATAGGAAATCACGACAGCACTCAAAGCCTATGTATATAAAGCAAAAAATGGTGGTGCAAGGCAGCAATAAATATAAAACACTCACTTCTCCAGCGATGCAGAAAAAGTAGACAAGCCAGCACTCACGTGTAGATGAAAGAAAAGCAGGATTTATTCCTTAACCAAACGGCATGGTGAAGTACAGCAAATACAGCAAACACAGCCCCACAGCTGTTTCAGCCGACAGCCCCTGAGGAAGACCAGTCGGTTGAAACAGCTGTGGGGCTGTGTTTGCTGTATTTGCTGTACTTCACCATGCCGTTTGGTTAAGGAATAAATCCTGCTTTTCTTTCATCTACACGTGAGTGCTGGCTTGTCTACTTTTTCTGCATTGCTGGAGAAGTGAGTGTTTTATATATATATATATATATATATATATATCTACTATATATATATACTATATATATGTGTATATATACATACATACATACACACACCCCCCCCCCCCACACACACACACACTCAAGTGTTTATCAGTAACCATATAAAGTTTAATGAAATATGTAGGTTTAATACATAACGATGTGTAATATAAATCCAAATAGACTAATTGTACAAATTCAGTTTTTGTACAAATAATACTTGCATGTGAATTGCAAGCAGGACAGATAAGATATAGTAGCAGATATTCGGTACAAACAAGCTATTCTGTTTTACTTGTGTCATACTGGGGAGAGAGAGAGAGAGAAAGTCAGAGAGAGAGAGAGAGAGAGCGGGTGCTAGGGAGAGAGGGGGGACAGAGAGTTAGTGCTAGGGATGGGGGGTTAGCGAGAGAGACAGAGGGTGTCAGAGAGAGTGAAAAGGTGTCAGAGAGAGAAAGGGTGTCAGGGACAGAAAGAGGGAGAGGAGACAGAGTGCTAAAGTGTCAGAGAGAGACAGAGTGCCAAGAAGAGTGAGAGAATTGGAGCAAGGGGGGGTACTACCTGTTACAGCATCAGGTCTTTTTGGTGAACGGACACTTCATGGCATTAGGCCTCCTTCAACATACACCCGCAAATTTACGGCATTATGTCCGTGAGGGGGCGGGGCTACGATTGTCAGTCACGCCCACTCCACTCTGTACAGGGACTGAATTAATGAACAGAACTCACCAACTGTGCTGATTACTGGAGCCGGCAGTTAGGGTAATGTCTGCAGCAGTGTTGGGGAGGGGTCAGTTTGTGGGGTGCCCTGGCTGTCTGTCCTGCCTATAATCCGGCACTTGCCCCGCCCACCCCTTTATTCAAAGAGCTTTAACAGGCAATCCAACCGAGCATCTGTATGTAAACAAAGCACGATAAGCAGCTCCAACAGCCTACCCCTGTCCCCAGACTGCTTGCAGTGCCTGAGCCTGGCTCTCAGTGGCTGTGCTGCAGCAGCACTTGGAGCATTTCCCTTCATGCAACCGTGGCTGCAACTTTAAGACATACGGGAGATGTGTAAAGTGCGTAAAAGCGGGACTTTCCTAGCTGCATGCCACTACCGCAGCTATACCTGTGCCCCCAACAGAACTAACCTGCACAATGAACGTAAATCCGCTCCTGGTCCCCGGTTAAGGTCCGCCCCCGGCCTCCTCCTCTGGCTGCAGCAGCTCCGTGGCCTCTTTGCGCGGTTTCAGGACCCGTTGGAGAAAGCAGGTCTTACACGGTCATTGGTCCCAATGTAAGTGTCACATCCATATTATGCCATTAGGTGTATATGATAAGGTCTGAGTGGCATGTATAATGGTGTGAATGCATTTGTGTAGGTTTGAGTGACATGTGTGGAGGTCTAAGTAGCATGTGGTGAATTCTGAATGGCGTGGTGGGTCATCTGAATGGCATGTGGTGTCTTCTGAGTGGCAAGTGAGGGCTTGTCTGGATGTCTGAGTGGTACTGGAATTCCTTTGGCTGTACTAGATAAACCCGATGGTTGGAACTAGACATGCAGCTTTGGCGTAGCGGGGCAAATCCCTTTGGCGCATTACTTTTTACATAGTTGAGCTTTCTGAAATTATTTTTTTTTTAAAGGCTAGTACTGTATGTGCTAACATATTTTGCATTTGTATTATATACATAAAAATATGATACTGAGATACATCAAGAATGTGCTTCCAGGAACACAAAAAGGTGTATTCACCATTCCCTTATTCCCTTTTAGCCCTATCCTAAAGATTTGAGACATCTGCATTTTCAGTACGTAGACATGTAGAATACCAGCTAAAATGTATTATCACCAGCATAGATATTTGCAGTGTAACAATAATTTTAAATAAAAGTAGCGTTTCCACCCTCCAAGTGATCCAAGCACCTATGCTAATAGTCTGGGCTACTAGTACACTTTTACGGTTGTGGGGAATGAACAGCAAATATCACAGCCAGAACTGGCCTATGACAACTTTATTCTTTGGTGCTGGTTGACTGCCTTTGTCAGCACATTGCATGAATGTGCCTGTCAGCTGCCGGCCATATCCACGCAGAGCCAGGATGATCCAGAGGGTAGCACAATGTGACTGTGATCACTCTGCTTCTGACATCTACCCCCCTCAATAGTGCTACTGCAAACATCCTCCTTCCCCCCTCAGCAATCTGGCCACATATTTCATAGATGTGACTGGGGGCTCATTCACATCAAGTTTTCACTTCAGTTGGCAATAAACAGAGTGATCCTTATGATCTGGACAAATACAGCACGAGTGAGAAGAGAACACCATATGATTGCAGTCTTTTTTACTTATACCTGACAACAGATACACTTTAATATTTGTTTTTTTTATACAAGATGTTCTATAATCATGTAGACTCTAACATCTGTCATTTTTTTTCATTGGTATGTAGTGATAAAGTGTGCAATGCATATTGTCACCCACATGTATTACCTGTTCCCACTAAAAACTACAGGACTTTACCCGGGCTTCACCCACGCTGTGGAATGCCCTTCCTCGCACAATAAGACTCTCCAAACCTTTAAACGTTCCCTGAAAACTCATCCCTCAGACAAGCCTACCAAATTCCAGACCCACCCACATAACCTTCAATGCTTCTCTATCCAGTTACATCCCCTCTGTACAGTCCACATAACCTCACATTTTGTCTTCCAACATTGCTGGGTGATCATATCATACAACCCACTAAGAACCTAGCAATCTGGTGGACCATTATGCAACTGGTAGCATCTATCCTTGTGTATCAATGGCTATTTCTCTATCGATTGTAAGCTTGCGAGCAGGGCCTTCCTACCCCTATGTCTGTTTGTCTGTCTTTGCCCAGTTTTGTTCTATAAATGTTTTTCTAATTGTAAAGCGCAACGGAATATGCTGCGCTTTATAAGAATGCTAATAAATAAATAAATAAAAATAATAAATTATGAGAGGCTCGGATGATAGTCCATGTGGTATTCTCAGACAATTTTCAGATAAGCTATATTTACATTTATATCTAATATGGATTTCTATTTAAGGATGTGGTCTATTTACTAAGCCTTGGATGAAGATAAAGTACCAGCCAATCAGCTACTAACTGCCAAAATTGCAGTTAGGAGGTGATAAGCTGGTACTTTATCTCGATCCACCTTATCTCAATCCAAGACTTAGTAAATAGACCCTACTTTCATTTGAGACGAGCCGAAGCAAACATGAAAAAATAGGCACCACAGGCCCATGTGTTTCACACTTCTGAGTACCTAGAAAGCCCTCCATTAAGGTACACAATGGGAGATCTGTCCTATTGTGGCATAATGCCATAATTTGCTTGTGTCATTTTGGCTCCACCTCTCCAATACACCCGCAAGTTGTAGCATTATGCCGCAAGTAGGCTGGACCTATTAAAATTATATATCTGGCCCAACACAACAGCTGCGGCATTGCATCCTTCCTCTGAAGTAAAGTATAAGTGATATATATGTGTATATGTGTGTGTGTATATATATATATATATATATATATATAATGTAAAAAGACAGGTTTTACGACGTGGGACGTGAACATGTGTGTAGATGGTGACACTAAAACTATTGGATGTTCATAGTGCATGTCTGAGGTGTTGATACAATGTGAATTTGTTAAAATATTGCTTTTTCAGGTGAAACCATGAGTTGTACACGTGACGTGACTGAGTGGCAAAAGGAACCCATTGTTTTTGTCTGAGAGCATGGCTATAGTCTGGAGGAGGTGGCGGCACTTGTTCGTGCACCCTCATAGACAGTGAGTAGTATCCATCTACAGTGGAAGTAGCATAGACACCAAAAATATCAGCGGAACAGCAGATGCCTAAAGCAGTGGTGGAACTGCCGGAGACAGTGGAGTCAGTTGCCGCCGGGCTCCAGCTCTTTAGGGGGCACTTCCTCCATTGTCCAAGGCAGCTTCCAGCCCAGATAACTACGGCACTGGCACTAAGCAGCAGGTGACCTCATTCATGTGATACTTGCGGCTGCCGCGGATCTAGTTTGCCGCAGCCACAGCTATCTGAGCACATCTCTCCCCTGCTGCTGAGTCCCTGCACATTGTGTGCTGTCAGTTCCGCTCCACCTCCCCCAGCAAAATGCCGGTGGGGGGGAGGGGGGGGGGGATAGTGCAAGAAGCCCCTTGCTCTACGAGTGGAAATAGTCCCTGTTGGTCGGCATCAGGATTGTGAAGGGGAGTGATGTAGGGGGAGGTAATGTAATACATAACTACATAACTACATGCCCACACTGGCACTTAGTGAAGCTTGTTCTGACATGCATGACATGCATCTCTTTCATGTCCTGTGTTGCACCAGTGTGCTTCTCACCACAGCATATCTACAAGGAAATAAGAGAGAGCTGCTTGTGTGGTAAATCATACATGATTTACAGCATTAAAGAAATTGAGACTTTAAACTCAACAATTCGCTTTTTATTTTCTTATATAAATGAAGTTGCAAGAAAAGGTCATATTATCTTGGTGCCTTACCTTAGATACCACTTTCCTATGGTTTGATTCACATTCTTAATTTTTTTTTTTAAATAACCCACTTACCAGAGCCTACAGTATTTGTCATATATTTTACTGCCACCATCATAGGGATTACATTGACCCACATTATCACTATCTACAACATACGGCCACAGAGTGTATACACTGTAAATGAATGGCCAAAGTGCTGTTTATTCTACAAATAGGTGAGCTTGATACGAAGTAAACTCACTGATGCATCTTCATTGATGTAAATGTATGCTAAATTACTTTAATGTGGATGGTGGAAGTTGCATCACTGGCATCCACTTATTATTCAGAAGGTGCTTCTACCACCATTATTCAGCATGCCTGCCTTTAGTAAAGACACACTTCTGCAGATCTCCAATGTGCCATGGTGATTTGTGCACAGATCAACTTAATATGGTGACAGAAGTCTGCCACAATTGGGGATATTCAGTTACAGTCGGAAGTTCCGACAGGGCAGAAAGATGGCACTTTCCGCTGATAATTGGAACTTTCTGACACTTCAATATTCAAATATTCAAAAGTGCTGCTTTTCAGAAATTCGACAAGTCGAAAAACACATGGATGAGCGGAATCTCTGCTCATCCATGTGTTTTCGACGCTGTCGCAGTCGAAATCGGTCAATTTTCTCCCATGAGAGCGGGCTAAAATGAATGGTCGGAATGGGAGGGGAAACGGGCGGTCAGCATATTGGTATATGCCCTTCAAGGTTTCTATGCTCAGCAGGCATCCAGGGGCACCATGGCATGGGGCCTCTATATGGCAGGCTATGAATGCCCTGTTTTGGCAGTCTTTGGCTGCTGACTTTGAGTGGGTTGTCCCTGCCTGTGCCCAATGCAATGCTTTATGGGCCTTTCATGCCAAGGAAATGCTCACTCTCTATAAGATTCCAAACCTCCCTTGATTCCTTAGTCTAATGTTGCTGCATATCTCTTTCAATGGAGGGCGATAGAGCTCCTTGTATGGATTCAAGTTCATGTTTGTTCAAGACTAAAGTCATCAACAAAATGAAAAGCTGAAAAGACACTTTTCTGCACATGGCATACCACACAAGCTGACAATGCTATCTAGTTCCACACTTTCACCAATGAATGGTACATCTCACATATCACCATCTTACATGTCACCGGTATTTCCCACTATGCACAGTCCAATTGACTAGCAGAAAAGCACACGTTAGATAAAAATGGTGTCAATGGCACTACTCAATTTGAGAAATACTCAGAGATGGTATTACCTCTCCAGCTACCGCCCTGTAGTGTGTTTACCCCCCTATAGCCAGCCTCCATACCCCCTCTCCCCATGCTGTGCTCCTGTTTAGCCAGCCTCTATACCCATCTCCCCATAGTGTGCTCCCCTCTTTAGCCAGTCTCCATTCCTCCTTACCCACATTGTGCTCTCATGTGCCCAGCCTCCAGCCCCCCATATTATGCTCTCCTGTAGTCAGCCCTCAAACCCCCTTCCCACTGGGTGCTCCCCTGTAGCCAGCCTCCAAACCCCTCCAGCCCATAGTGTGATCATATTGTAGCCAGCCTCCAGTCAAGCCCTGTAGTGTGAACCCCTGTAGCCAGCCTCCAAACACCCTCCTCATGGTGTAGCCCCCTGGACAAAGCAATGCACTGGGGCCCCTAACCATCCCCCAATGGTAGCAGTGGGGGATGCTATCAGCAGAAGTGTTGATGTCCTGTGGGTTGTAAGGTGTTTTCTATCTTCCGCTCAGCATGTAGGATCTGGATCATTAATTTCTTGCTAATTACTCCTTTACTGCACAGATAGTGGGAGGTGGGGCAGGGAAGGAGAACACTAAACTGTAGAAGAGGGCATTAGGCTGAATGAAGGGGCCCTGATACATGACTTCCAGGGTAGTAGGGGGTTTCTAATATGCAGGGGAGGGGTAAGATAGTAGAGTGGGCTTAATATTCATCATTTTCCGGTGGGAGGACAGCTTGCTTGACTGCAGATATCGCCAGTTTCTGGAAACAGATTTCTTAGCTTTCAACAGGATAAAAAAACTAGAGAGTCCAACCTTTCAGGACGTACTGGGTATCAGAGTTCAGGAGCCAGAGCAATCTACAGATGAAAATATAAAACTGCAAACCAGGCGTGTAGAGATGGAGCAGGAACCAGCTGCTGGACAACTGATATCTCTGGTTCTGGGCACAGTAGAGACAAGTTGTCAGTGTCCACCAAAAGGGGAGTGTCCCAGCTGAAAATCTCCAAAACAGACAGAACCCAAGATATCTGTCTGGAAAGAGCAATTAACAGGCAAAGATGGGGACCACTGCTTTGAAGTCAGATATTCCAGTTCCCCAGGGCCGATTTTAAAAAATCTGGTACCCCTGGAAAAAGGGTACCCTCAGCTATCAGCCTAGGGCCCTTATACTCCTGGGGCCCTTGGACAACTGCCCACTGAGCCTGTCATGTCCCACGATATATGTGTGTTTCATGTGTTGTCATGTTTTTATTGCAGAGCTTTGCATCTTGTTAAAATTTGTCCCTCCTAATTTCCTGTAGCCAGGTTCTGATGTCATTAGCCCTGCCCTCATCCTGTCCTCAGCCCTGTGTGTGTCTGCCATTTTAGATTCTGACCAGCTCTGGTAAATCATCATCTTTTCACCTACTGCTGTTTTGTGCATAACTACAAGAATATCAGCTTGAAATAAACCCTCATCTGGATTCTTCACTCATGCCTCTGGGGTTGAGTTGACACTATCTGACAAGGTCTCTCGGTGTGAGTACTGGTTAATGTAGACATATACCCAGAGTAACTGTCTAAAGAACACTACATTTACAGCCTAGTTATTGAGTCAGAATAGTGAAAAGATGGTTGATAAAAACTACCAGTAAGCCAGTTGCAGCTTCTGCAGATACAAATACATAACAAGCTTGCCTGTAATGTAACAGGAAATCAGTGTTTGTAGCTATAGCACAGCTCATTATAGCATAACCAGCTACAAACTTACTCTAGCTTTATTCAGATCCATTTTCCTGTGTACTATCATGGCTGAAGGAAATACAGTTCCAGCTATTCAGGATGAGCAATGTCTACAGTCAGAACAAGCAGAAGTTATGGATCTCAACTTGCAGTCTAAACGCTCTGCAAAGCCTACATGGAAGGTAAAAGAGAATCTTGAAGGTAGGAAACATGAGCTTTCTTCCACTGTCCTAAACTTATGGCAAAAATTGCAAAGTCATATGTCCACTATTTCTCAGCCTGTTTGTGATATGTCACCGCTAGAGGACGCACTAGGACAGCTTTGTTCAGTATATGAACTTTATAAAGTGTCAAGTAAGGAATATATAAGTATTTTGAAGAAACTTAATAGCCAGGATTCTTTAGAAGAACTGCAAAACTTTAATTGTCGAAATTTGGATCGAGACAGTCTATTGCGTGAAGTTAAGTCTAAGACAGCAGCCAGAATTGCACAATTATTGGAAACATCATCACGCATTTCTGTGTCCACCAGGCATTTTAAAACGATCATCTAAGTCACGAAGCTCAAAATATTCCATGCTCAGCGAACAACTTATAAATGCACGTGCAGAAGCAGAAACTGCTAAAATACAAGCCGATTTTGCACAACAGAAAGCAGAATCTAGAGCAGCACATGAAAAAGCAGAAATGGAATCTAGAGCAGCACGTGAAAGAGCAGAAATGGAAGCTCTAGAGAAACAATGTGAGTATGCCACAGCAATGGTACGGTTAAAGGTTTTGGAACAAGCTGGCAGTGGAAGTGAAAGGGACAGCATCAGTTCAAGTGAAGTGGATGTGGAGGATCCTCTTAAGCGCACAAGAGACTACGTCCTAAGTCAAAACAGTGAACCCCTGATTGCTGCAAATATTCCTGACAGTGCGGACATCCTTCCAGGGGACATCCTTCCAGAACAAAAAGACTCCGAACCCTATGCAACACGCCACATCCAAGGTCAGTACAATGCACAATCACTTGGTCATCCTGACCCATTTTCACACACCACAATGCACCAAGGCCCAACACCTCAACAAACAATATACAAATGCCTGGTCACAACCCAATATGCCAGTAAGTCACCAAATCCCTGGCAACCACACAGTTCCACATGCAGCGAGACCTGCAGACTTTAAACCAGCTCTTAGGCTGAATGCCTATGCACTGCCCTATCTCCCTATGTCTCTTACCCAGAACACCACAAATAATATGAACAGCACTACACAGCCAGCAATTCTTTACCCAAAGTCAGAGAAAACAGACATGTCAGACTTTGCAAGATTCATGGTTCGTCGTGAACTTATTAAGACCAGCCTCACTAGGTTTGATGACCAGCCTGAGAACTACAGAGGTTGGAAATGTGCCTTCAGATCCACAACTAATAACCTTGGTATTACTGCTGCTGAAGAACTAGATCTGCTGATCACGTGGCTGGGCCCACAGTCTACAGAACGTGTCAAGAGACTCAGATCTGTCCATATTGATAATCCTGCTGCAGGCCTCATTGCTGCTTGGGAAAGGTTAGAACAAAGCTTTGGTAGTCCTGAAGCCATAGAGAATGCTCTGTTCAAACGGCTGCGGGATTTTCCAAAAATATCCGGCAAGGACAATGAGAAATTCCAAGACCTCAGTGACCTACTCTTTGAACTCCAGCTGCCCAAAATGGACACTCACTTACCTGGCCTCAGTTACCTGGACACAGCTCATGGAGTAAAACCAATAGTTTCCAAGCTGCCATACGGTATTCAAGAAAGGTGGACTACACTTGGGTCAAGATATAAAAGAGAAAATCGAGTATCCTTTCCCCCCTTTTCTTACTCCTGTGAGTTTGTCAAGAACATTGCGAAATCCAAGAATGACCCAAGCTTCTCCTACAGTGAGTCAAGTCATCCTGGTTCACCTACCCCCAAGTTTGACAGCCCACGCTCTAACTACAAGAACCACATAGGTCCAGTATCAGTGAAAAAGACTGAAATCCTTCCCACACCAGCATCAACTCCTGTCAAGAGCAACCAAGGTGATAGGATCGAAAACCCACACCGCATGTGTCCCATTCATAAGAAGCCACATCCCCTCAAGAAATGCATTGGTTTCAGAAAGAAACCCCTCCAGGAACGCAAGGAACTTCTAAAGAATTTTGTGGTATGTTTCAGATGTTGTGCTTCTACTGAACATTTTGCTAAGGACTGTAAAACTGCTATTAAGTGCATAGAGTGCGGCTGTGAAGACCATGTGCAGGCACTGCACCCATCTCAACCCAATACTACACCACCTGCACATTTCCCCTCTGCACCAAGGCATGGCGGGGAGAATGCAAACAGCAAGTCCTACTACTGTATCTTCTTCATGCACCAGAGTTTGTGGGGAAGATCTCCGGGACAAGTCTTGTACAAAGATATGTCTAGTCAAAGTATACCCCGAGGGACAGCCAGAAAAGACTCTAAGGGTGTACACCATCTTGGACGACCAGAGCAACCAATCACTTGCAAGATCAGAACTCTTTGATCTGTTAAACTTAAAGGGAGATGCTTACCCTTACACCTTGGGTACCTGTAGTAGAATTACAGAGGAATCTGGAAGAAGAGCCAGTGGACTGGTTGTAGCTTCTCTCAAGGACAATCTTGAGATACCCTTACCCACACTTGTTGAATGTAATGAGATACCATCCAACAAAGAGGAGATTCCTACGCCAAAGGCCGCTCTTCATCACACTCACCTAAGGCCTATATCCAATGAAATACCAACCCTTGACAAAAATGCAAAGATCTTACTTCTGCTTGGTAGAGACATTCTCAGGGTACATAAAGTACGTCAACACATCAATGGACCAAATGATGCTCCATTTGCCCAACGTCTTGATCTAGGCTGGGTTATCATAGGCAATGTCTGTATAGACAAGATGAAGATGCCTACCAAGATTTCCTCATTCAAGACAAACATCTTGCTTAATGGTCGCAGCACCTGTTTTCAGCCATGCCCACATCATTACTGGGTGAAAGAGAAGCTGGGCAGCAGTAATTCGCAGCATAGCCATCAAGATAACATGAACATGGTCCTGTCTTGGGACGACAGTCTCGGATCGACAGTGTTCAATTCAACAAGTGAGGACAACAAGTTAGCATCTGATAATGTCGGTATTATCTTAGACCGCAAAGCTATACCCCTTTGTACACTATTACCGTTGAGCCGCTATGGCCGCTAGACTACGTGCACGTGCTACGCACTTTGTACGCTATTTGCGTACAGAGTCCTGCACGTGGTACGCACTTGGCATACGCACGCTGCGCTGAGTGTACGGAGTACACACAGCGAGTGCACACACAATTGATGACCTTTAAACCTTGTTAATGATACAATGTAATGATATGCTTATACTTTAAACCTTTGGCAGCAAAGTACTGCAACGATGTTATACCTTTAAACCTTAAGTAGCACTGGCGATACAAAGTATCCACAGTGTGTACACCTTAACAATGCTTATACACCTTAAACAGGTTAAACTACTTTAAAGCCCATGCAGGAAAGTGAAAACACAACACTGTTTTGTAGTTGAAACCACAGGGTTCTAAGGCCACCGTGGATTGATTCCAAAAGATAAAACAATACAATTTATACACTACAGGCTAACAAGTAAATCTAAACAGAATAATGGCTACAGAGAATGTACGTAAGTGAGAATATTCGCAAGCGCAACCCGAATCCGGTCCTCCGCTGGTCATACAGATAGCATTTAGAGTCTTCTGACCGGCTAGGCAACAATGGTCCTTTTATACACAACATGCATACACAATACAATGGTCACTGTAATCTCATTGTTCATTGGACACAGAGATATGTCTCCACATTACAGCAAAGGTCATAGGTGGATTTGAAAAGGTAGGCGATGTCTTTTCCAACTGCTCTTGTGGGTGGTATCCTCTGGATTCCCGCCGCATATGTAATTTACAGTAAATACAGTTAATGTTCATAATCTACTTTTGCACATAACTATATGCAGGAACAAGCAATCTTTCTCTAACTAACACCGGAATGTTACCCTCAAAATACCCTACAGCTGGATACTAGACATCACCTTCCAACCTTTATCTGACCCTTCCTATCATGCAAAGGCGAATCTCTCTGTCCAGGAACTGTTTAAACTAATAATACTCGCTGTCATGGTCTAGGGGAACTATATCTACAATATACGCTATTTGGGTTAAATATGCTATGTTCTAATAACACGCTACACGCTCACAAACTCCGCCGTAAATACCCATATCATGCGCATGATCGCCGGAGCGATCCTACGCAAATTGTGGATATGTGCACGCGCGGCGGACTGAGTGCACGAGCAGCGGGCATGTGCATGGGGTTAGTACAAGGCATATGCATTATGATTATTTTTCGACTTTGACAGTCCACCCTTTGGCAGTCAACAATAACTGCCACTATCGGAACATTAAACAGAAAAATATACACTACAATATCTATAAATGATTGGGTGGTAGGAGGAGAGGAGTAGGCAGGAAATGTATGACCTAGTGGGATAGTAAAAGCATGTATGTATGAAATTCATGTCTGAGGGGCATGTATCATCGTGCCGTATATGTTCTAGATAAGCTTCGAGGTATTGCGAAGTATACATTAAATCCTTCTTATCCCGTATGAAGGGTCTGTAAGTGGGCCAACAAACACTACCGAGCTCTTTTCAGCTTCTTGTTCCTACAAATGGGGTGCACATTTAGTTGATGATACATGGAGGGGGAAAAACATGTGAGTGCTAATATGTGTATATATATATATATATCACCTGTCAACTATGTGTGTCGCTACCTGAAGGTCGTAGAGATGAAGATAAGAAACATATCACAAATACATTCACATAACAATTGTGCAATCATCCTTGGGTGTTGGTTGAAGTCTTGTCCGGATGGGTGAATCCTTGCTGTGGGTGGTAATCAAAGTCTTTCAAGTGTCCATAAAAAGTCTTTAATAGTCTTTAGAATGTCCATCAAAGTCTGTAGAATGTCCATCAAAGTCTGTAGAATGTCCATCAAAGTCTGTAGAATGTCCATCAAAGTCTTCTTCCGAATGGATGTATTTTTGCTTGGGAGAAAAACAAAGGAGAAACGGGTGAAAGAAACGGACCGTGGAATCACATTTTATCACAACATTGTCTCAATTGATGGGTCATAAATTAAACCAGTTTGTGTAACAATGCCCCCGCTCCTCAAACTCATCACTTTGGTACTGCGCTTGCGCCGCGTTAAGAATCGAACACATCTAAATATCAAACCAATCATTACGACGACTCCCAGGATACAAAGGAGAAACTTTCCTACACTCACGATAACATTTTGAGCCCATTCTCCTAAACCTGAGAACCAATTGCGTGGGTTCAACCATGAGACCCAGCCGGTCAGTTCATTACTCACAGCAGTCAGGGTAAGGTTGTGTCTCCTTCGGAACTCCCATTTCAACTGCAAGATATCGTCCATCTTTTGCTCTATGACCTCGGTTGGGTCATCAGTGCTGTTTGTAATATACGTGCAGCACTTCACACCATACTCAGTTGCTAGGGTGACACAGAACCCGCCTGTCACCGCTGTGATGTAATTGAGAACCATCCTGTGCTGGATCAGTTCCGTTTTGTAAGCTTGCAACTCCCTCCCTGTATACCTGAAGGTGTCATCATACATCTCGGTGATATTATCTATCAGGTTCGCTAGCGCATGAATATACCTAAAATTTATAATTCCTCTGGCGGTACGGGTGATATCTAACGCGAGTAGGAATTGAATCCCGGTGGATTTGTGGATCAAATCAGAGGCTGCGTGCTCTGTCCTATCTATAAGGTGTCTCTTACCGATGTGTTCATAATGAGTGTGAGTGTAAGGAGCTTGAGCATTGCGGTGAATGTCTTTCATCTTATTATGGGTTATGGTCATTACTTCTGGCAACACTCTTCCAATGTAACACAATCCCTCTGAGTTTTGGGCAAGCCACTTATACGCCTTCCTCCCACATATGAAATATGCATCATCGGGGAGAACATATGGGACAGAATATGACATTACCATATTGCAAACCTTCCAGGTGAAAAATCCTATCCCTAACTCTCTCATCTGTTCAGTACACGAATCAGGCTGTATGATATGCGCACAATACCCTGGAGATACTTCTCCAACCCGCATGGTCTTGCTTCCTAGAGTATACCTGTACCGAAAATATCTTCCAACGTCGGCTATTTGGCGTATAAGTTCTGAGTCTACGGGCATTCTGTCGGCTCTGTGTGAAAATGCCATGGTTTGGTTATTCCATGTCACTTCCCAATTTCCCGGCTTTCGGGGATTGGAAATGTTGAAACATACTAAGGATCTATCCACATGATATTGGTGGAGCTTCAAACTAGGGGACCTAGAAATATTAAATTTCTTGCCCACCGGTCTCCCACCCCTTAATTCAAGTACCTCATCTATTGTTAAGGGATACGGTACTAGTCCTGACTTGCTCTGACCTTGAGGTACTTGTGAGCACACCCAGCATTCTGTTTGGTTTAAAACCTTACCCACTAGTGAGTGATAATCACTCAATGGATGACAGTCCATGTTGATATTAAGGCTGGACTGACATCTCTGGATGCACCCATCCTCAACTATGTTTTCACAGTTTCTACAAATACAATACTCAGCCAATAACCCTTCACAGTGCCTCCTAGTTTCGTGACTACCAGATCGTTTTCTGATACTCGCCTTTGCTCGGTGAATGTGTTGCTCTTGGAATTCTACAAATCCGTCCTTGCCATCAGAACCCATTCCAGATCCTTTCTCGACCTCTTTGGTACTCTCACCGAAACAGACTGCTCTGGTCAACAACAGGGTCAACAGGAAAACCCGGAATGCAGTCTCTTGGGGTAAGTCCATCTTGTTAAGGGGAGAGAAAAAGGAGCAAGGAAGGGGAAAGGAGGGTAATGGGAGATGGAGAAAATAATAAAAAGGAAAAAGAAATTTTGTGCAACAACCGCCTCTGGTCTTGTAGTTCTCTGTGCTCAGGTGCCGTCTCAACAGTGCTGCCTCTCAGTCTTCCTGGAACAAACACTCCAGTGATACGATGTTCTCTCCGAGTCAGCGACCTTTCTGTAGGGAACATAAATCTTGCATTACCATGTGTTTAACTGTTGTGTGAAATAAACCATCCGTAGAAAATGAAAAAAGAGAGAGAGAATAATAAAAAGAAAATTTGTCAGATTTGAGTTCACCATCAGGCTGTCACACCATCATGTCTATCGGTATCTCTGCACAGTCTTCCTCCACCAGTATTTACACTCTCCACCCTCTGTGCATGGCCAGGCACAATGATGCTGGTGAGATATACTGGGGTTGGGCAGACTTCTGAAAAGACCGAGTAGATATGTGACGTTTGAGCTGTAAGTCTGTCGGTGAACGTCTGAGATGAAGAGGATGCTTTAAAAGATAAATCACAGAGTTTACCTGGCCGCCCTTGTATCTACAAGATATGATCTACCAACTACATCAATTGTGACCTCAGGTTTACTACCTAGGCTAGCAATCAATTTCACTGGCTGCAGACTACAGGTGTGGCCCAAAATTTTTCCTATGTGATCCCTGATCCCAATTACGTGTGTCATACTGTGAGTCATGTTCTGGTCAAGGGGGTCGATATACCTTATGTGGGTCTTTAAAATTACAGTTCCGTGCGTAATGTCCTTCCTTCTGACATTTATAACATTTTACCACATACGACTTACCATCAGGGGTCTGGGGTTTAGGCTGATGTGGCTTCGTTGTCAGGGCTTTTATACTTACTGTCATCAGCTTATCCCCCTGGGACTCCCTGTGCCTAATGATGTTCTGATCATGCTCAATAGCGGACTCTCTTAATGCAGCCACCGAGATACCTCTCCAACTTGGTTGAGAGGTTTGTACCCTTGTTCTCAACGTTTCCTTTAAGCCGTCCATTAATACGGACACCGCTACCTCCCTATGATGCACATTTTCCTTAATGTCCGCGACCCCAGTGTATCTAGCCATTTCCTGCAGTGCTCGATGGAAATAGTCAGAAGCAGTTTCACCTTCTTTTTGTCTAATGGAGAAGATTTTATTCCACTTGACAACAGTTGGGAAATATACTCCTAACTGCAGATTGATCTGTTTTACGTTCTCCTGATTGTATTCATCAGTGAGAGGTACCTCTGCATCTAATTTACAGTCGGCAATGAATTTCACAGGGTCAATATTAGAGGGCAAACATGCCCGTAGCACTGTCCGCCAATCTTTGTTATTGGGTTCGGTGGCGTTACCTAGTTCTCTAATAAACCTCTGACATGCGGCTAGATCTTTCCTGGGATCGGGAAATTCAGACATAATTGTCCTCAATTCTGTCCGGGACCAGGGGCAATGCATAGCAATGTTCCTGATGGGAGTGATTCCCAGAGCGTCAGTCTTCCCATTGGGGACTGCGATCACCCTGACAGGATTCAGTTCAATTACATCATTCTGGGTTGCTTCTACAATGTGAGGTGCAATTGTCTCTGCATAATGTACTGTACCGTACTTACCTGTGGACACGACCTCACCTTTCCCTCCGCTAGGGGCCTTTGCTACTGCTCTTACTGGTTTGGGCCGTGCCCACTTGGGTGTCTTTTATGGTGGCTGCTAGAGAGAGTGCCGATATCATGGTGGGCTCATCTTCTTGGTCGCAGTCCTGAGGGAAGTTTAAGTTGGGATACAACTTGCACGGGTTAGCATTAATACATTTATTAAGTTCACTCTTATCATATATTAGTATGCCATTCTCTGTAGCCACTTTCTCTCCTGTAATGTACGGTGGTGGTGGTGGTGCAGTTGCTATCAGTTTCCTGCTAGGGTTGGAACCAGCCGCTTGAGCTAATCCCCTTTGCATATCACCCTCCTGTTGCCATAAATGTAAACAATCATAATGTCTAATCCTTTGTTTTCTGGATCTTATTAGACATATCCTTCTCCTTAAATTTTGCAACACCTCAGGACTAAAACTGCCTACCCTAGGGAACGGTTCCCTATCTTCCACAGTCATACGTTCCCATTCATTGCATAAAACCTCTGCGTGTGATCCATATTTCTCACACATTATGTACCTCGCCGACCCTTTGGGCCGCGGAATATCAACCTGAACCCTGGTTGATCGTCCCTTACTTGAGCAACTGGCCCCCATTCTTTGCAGGTATTGCCTTCTCAGCTAATTCCTACAAAAACCAAGATACTCAGAGGTAAGGCGACGGTGAAAGTTCTCAGAGCGCTCTCACCCACTCACGCCCACGTTGGCCAATACACCTGAGTACTGTCCGCAGCACTGGTCGTACCCAACCTAGGGCCCTACGTAACCTCTATTTACTGAGAGTGTGTGGGAGTGACTTACCCTTCCCAGTAAATATCAGTTGTTGGAGATTTCATGAGTGACCAGCGAAACTCCCTTAAAATAAAAAACTGTTACACAAATCACTTTGCGTGTACAATTAGCGTCTATGATCCCGCGATTTTACGCAAATGGCGTAATGGGTATCAAGTTGAACTAACTATTGCACAAACTAACGCGCGGTACAATCGCACGGCGTATAAGTAACTGTTACTTATCCGCTATACGACCAATGGAATCGTTTTTCAGGCTGCGAAACCTCAGCCGGAGCTTTTCAGAACAGGCCTATATGGGTACTACGCTAAACCCCGGGGCTGCGCTCTCACCGCTGACCTTTTTCAGGCCACGGTATTCAGAGCTTCGCTTGACTTAGTCAGCGGATTTCTGACTACGCTGACCTCTTGGTCTGCTGTTATACTAATTGCTCCTTTATACCTTAATCAATGTTAACGTGAGAAAGCCACTCCCACGCCACCAAGTGTCCACTCACCTGATGTGGTCTCCTACGGGATCCCGAATTCTGGGTTCACAAAACCTTTATTTGCACACTCACGCTTGTTCACTCATATACACTTTGATTTTTCTGTACAGAAAATTAACTTTCATTCAGATAAAACAGCCTAGTCCCAGAGGTGACACAGTAAGAGAAGGTTCTTTTAAACTAAATATTGGAAACTGAACAAATTTGTGCTATTTTCGCGTGGCTACCGTATCGCCTAAACTGAAACAATGCTATTGTGTGATTTGTATTTAGTGGGCGTACCTGTACGCACGTTGCGTAAACACGCCACGTGTGTACGCCTTTACGTTGCGTACGCAGTCCCGAACGCTGTCCGAGACACGTGTACAAAGGCCGTACGTCCGCAGTACTACAAATCCCACACTTCTATAAATGTAAGCGATATTTAACTATAATCACTTACTTAAAACACACAGTTTCTACTGTATCAATCTTTACAACTAGGCCAGGCTGCGTGTGCGTCTTACACTTACTCCCTTAAATTTTAACTCTATATGTTAACTAAATAGCAACAAATTTTCCAGTACAGGTCAAAATAAATCTAGTAATCAGTGATTATGGCAACGGTGTGAGCAGATATGCAAAGTACAAAATACAGGTGTGTGCGTATGATGTGTGCGCATTTGGCGCCATAACAGAAATTTACAGATTTTAAAAAGAAAAATAGCTTTTGCGTTCTTACCTTATAGATCCCTCCAGCATTCCTTCAAACCGTGCAGGGCAGACGCTTATCTAATCAGCACTTATATCCCCTGACCAAGAGAAGGTTCACAGGGGATACTCCGCCCTTTGCAGATAGATAAAGTCTGCGAAAACTCTGCTAGGCTGCGGGTATGAGAAGGAACCGGACGAGCCCTCAATTGATAATGTCTGTATTATCTTAGACCGCAAAGCTATACCCCTTTGTACACTATTACCGTTGAGCCGCTATGGCCGCTAGACTACGTGCACGTGCTACGCACTTTGTACGCTATTTGCATACAGAGTCCTGCACTTGGTACGCACTTGGCGTACGCACGCTGCGCTGTGTACAGAGTACACACAGCGAGCGCACACACAATTGTTGACCTTTAAACCTTGTTAATGATACAATGTAATGATATGCTTATACTTTACACCTTTGGCAGCACAGTACTGCAACGATGTTATACCTTTAAAACATAAGTAGCACTGGCGATACAAAGTATCCGCAGTGCGTACACCTTAACAATGCTTATACACCTTAAACAGGTTAAACTACTTTAAAGCCCATGCTGGAAAGTGAAAACACAACACTGTTTTGTAGTTGAAACCACAGGGTTCTAAGGCCACCGTGGATTGATTCCAAAAGATAAAACAATACAATTTATACACTACAGGCTAACAAGTAAATCTAAACAGAATAATGGCTACAGAGAATGTACGTACGTGAGAATATTCGGAAGCGCAACCCGAATCCGGTCCTCCGCTGGTCATACAGATAGCGTCTTCTGACCGGCCAGGCAACAATGGTCTTTTTATACACAACATGCATACACAATACAATGGTCACTGTAATCTCATTGTTCATTGGACACAGAGATATGTCTCCACATTACAGCAAAGGTCATAGGTGGATTTGAAAAGGTAGGCGATGTCTTTTCCAACTGCTCTTGTGGGTGGTATCCTCTGGATTCCCGCCGCATATGTAATTTACAGTAAATACAGTTAATGTTCATAATCTACTTTTGCACATAACTATACGCAGGAACAAGCGATCTTTCTCTAACACCGGAATGTTACCCTCAAAATACCCTACAGCTGGATACTAGACCACCTTCCAACCTTTATCCGACCCTTCCTATCATGCAAATGTGAATCTCTGTCCAGGACCTGTTTAAACTAATAATACTCGCTGTCATGGTCTAGGGGAACTATATCTACAATATACGCTATTTGGGTTAAATATGCTATGTTCTAATAACACGCTACACGCTCACAAACTCCGCCGTAAATACCCATATCATGCGCATGATCGCCGGAGCGTTCCTACGCAAATTGTGGATATGTGCACGCACGGCGTACTGAGTGCACGAGCAGCGGGCATGTGCATGGGGTTAGTACAAAGCATATGCATTATGATTATTTTTCGACTTTGACACATTTACGAGAGAAGATAAAGAATTTCTCAAGATAATGGACAAAGATTTCACTCAAGACGATTCCAACAGCTGGGTAGCACCTTTACCCTTCCGCTTTCCAAGAGTTAAACTACCAAACAATCTACAGCAAGCAGTTGCTAGATTTTCCTCTTTAAAACGAACTCTAAAGAGGAAACCAGAGATGGAAAAACATTTTGTGGATTTCATGCAAAACATATTTGACAGAGATCACGCAGAACCTGCACCACCAGTAAAGGAAGGAGAAGAATGCTGGTACCTTCCATCCTTTGGCGTGTATCACCCACGGAAACCCAATCAAATTAGAGTGGTTTTTTATTCCAGCGCTCAGTATGATGATGTCTCCCTCAATCTGCTCCTTACTGGGCCAAACCTAAACAACAGCCTCATAGGAGTGCTAATTCGCTTTAGAGAAGAGCCTGTGGCAGTAGTAGCTGACATCCAGCAAATGTTCCATTGCTTCATAGTCAGGGAAGACAATCGGAACTACCTGAGGTTCCTGTGGCACAAAGACAACAACGTCAATAATGAAGTCATAGATTACCGGATGAAGGTACATGTATTTGGCAACAGCCCTTCTCCTGCTGTAGCAATCTATGGACTCAGGAGAACAGCCCAGGAAGGTGAGAAGGACTATGGATCTGACGCTCGTCATTTTGTTGAAAAGAACTTCTATGTTGATGACGGACTTAAATCCCTACCCACAAGTGAAGAGGCAATCGATCTCCTCACCAGAACACAAGAAATGCTTTCTGTAGCAAACCTCAAGCTCCACAAGATTATCTACAACAACCAGAAAGTAATGGAAGCATTTCCTTCTGATGATCATGCCACCAACTTGAAAGATCTTAATCTTGGTTCTGATGTTCCTACCATACAACGCAGCCTAGGCTTGCTGTGGGACATTAAACAAGACATATTTACATTCCAAGTATCAGGCTATGATAAACCTTTCACCAAACAAGGAGTTTTATCTGTCATAAACAGTATCTATGATCCTCTTGGATTTGTAGCTCCAGTTACCATTCATGGCAAGATGTTGCTGAGACAGTTAACCAAGGTGAACTTAGACTGGGACACTCCATTACCTATTGAGCAACAACAAAGGTGGGAGACATGGAAGAAGTCGTTGAAGATATTAGAACAACTCTAAATACCACATTGTTACACTCCCAGCTCCCTTTCAGCTGCCACCAGGAGAGAAATCCACATTTTCTCAGATGCATCGATGGAAGCCATAGCCGCAGTAGCCTACCTGAGGATCTTTGAAACCAACAACAAACTACACTGTGGATTTGTCCTGGGTAAAGCCAAATTAACCCCAAAACCTGCACACTCTGTACCAAGACTCGAGCTTTGTGCAGCTGTGCTAGCAGTAGAAATTGCTGAAGTTATAAAGGATGAACTGGACGTTCCAATTGATTCATTTGCATTCTACACCGATAGCAAAGTCGTGCTTGGTTATATACACAACCAAACAAAACAATTCTATGTATACGTCAGCAACAGAGTAGAGCGCATCAGAAGTTTCTCCACTCCTGAGCACTGGCATCACATCACCACTAGCCTTAATCCAGCTGATCGTGGAACAAGACCTTCACCAGCACCCAACCTTTGCAACATGTGGTTGTCACCTCCAAGATTCTTATATGATGATCCCTGCTTACCTCCTACCAATACCAACTATGGGCTGGTCGATCCCGAGTCCGACAAAGAAATTAGGCCTACAAGCTCCACGCTCTACACTACCGTGACTACAAAACTGAAGCTGAAGTCACATTGTTTTGAGCACTTCTCAAGTTGGTCATCCTTAGTACGAGCTGCTGCTCGCCCAATCCACATTGCTCACTGCTTTTCAAAGGTCAAATCCTCAGAGTGTCATGGTTGGCATATCTGTAAAGAACACCCTACAGTTGCAGACCTCGAACATGCAGAGGAGGTTCTCATTCGGTGTGTACAACAAGAAATATACTGTCAATAAATTAATGGGATCGCAAAAGGAGTCAATCTGTCCAAGAACAGTGCACTCTTTGAACTGAACCCAGTAATGGATCAGCACAAATTGCTCAGGGTGGGCGGCCGTATAATGAGATCCGATCTATCTAGCAAGGAACACAATCCTGTCCTCATACCAGGTCGACATTATATTGCTACGCTGCTGGTTCGACACCATCATGAACGAGTACAGCATCAAGGCAGACAGTTTACTGAAGGTGCCATCAGGTCAGCCGGCTTGTGGATCATAGGGATGAAGAGATGTATCTCTTCCGTGCTCCATAGATGTGTTAAGTGCCATAGGTTAAGAGGAGGACACCAACAGCAACAAATGGCAGATCTTCCAACAGATCGTCTAAGTACAGACCTGCCCTTTACCTACGTTGGAGTGGATGTCTTTGGTCCATGGTCGGTTATTACACGAAAGACCCGAGTTGGAGCTGCAAACAGCAAATGGTGGGCCGTGTTGTTCACCTGTCTTAGCATCCGTGCAGTACACATAGAAGTAATTGAATCTATGGATTCTTCTTGTTTCATCAATGCCCTCCGAAGATTCTTCTCTATCCGTGGACCTGTCAAACAACTGAGGTCTGACTGTGGCACTAACTTTGTGGAGGCCTGCAAGGAACTGCAATTAGACAATTTCTTATTTAACAATGGGTGCACTTGGGTTTTTAATCCCCCGCATTTTTCCCACATGGGAGGATCCTGGGAACGTATGATTGGAATCGCACGTAGAATCCTTGATTCGATGTTGCTGGACTACAAGTCATCTCTTACCCATGAAGTTTTAGTCACCTTTCTTACAGAAGTATCTGCCATAATCAATGCAAGACCACTTGTCCCGGTATCCTCAGACCCGGAGTCTCCAACCATTCTTACTCCAGTTACTCTTCTTACCCAGAAGATTGGAGCTGCTTTAGTTCCTCCTGAAATCTTAGACCACAAGAACATTTACAGACGTCAGTGGAAACAGGGTCAACACCTGTCCAATGTGTTTTGGCATCGCTGGAAGACAGAGTATTTACATATGCTTCAAAGTTGTCACAAATGGCAGATGTCAAAACCCAACCTCCAGATCGGTGACCTTGTTCTTTTAAAGGATAAAGAGGCCCATCGCAATGAATGGCCAATGGGACTTATCACCAAGGTTGTTCCCAGCGACGATGGAAAGACTCGTAAGGTAGAGGTTAAAGTGACCAAAGGAGGCTCTGCCAAAGTTTTCTTCCATCCAATCACTGAACTAGTACTTCTTCTTCCAGAGGAAGATATCACATAAAGAAGGACATGGCTACTAGATTCACCTCATGATGGGAAGAATTCTACCTCAAACTTCCAGCTATAATATACCATCGACACCTTATTATTTGGATCATATTGTGGGTTGGCGGAAGTGTTTGCAAGTTGCGGCTTCCCCAATCCAAAGATGTGTTTATTACTTGGAACTTGATCTAACATTTTCCTAATGTTATGGATTACAAGTTTCAAGACCTTCAGCCACAAGACTTTGACTGAACTTATTTCTTGTTATTGTTTGTTGTTTATTGTTACAGGTTTTCTCTTTTGTCTTACAGGTCGCAAGATTAGTTCTGGACTTCATCTAAGGACATTACTATAATGTTTGATTTATCGTGAAATCTAAAGATTTCAGACGGGGAGTGTCATGTTCCACGATATATGTGTTTCATGTGTTGTCATGTTTTTATTGCAGAGCTTTGCATCTTGTTAAAATTTGTCCCTCCTAATTTCCTGTAGCCAGGTTCTGATGTCATTAGCCCTGCCCTCATCCTGTCCTCAGCCCTGTGTGTGTCTGCCATTTTAGATTCTAACCAGCTCTGGTAAATCATCATCTTTTCACCTACTGCTGTTTTGTGCATAACTACAAGAATATCAGCTTGAAATAAACCCTCATCTGGATTCTTCACACATGCCTCTGTGGTTGAGTTGACACTATCTGACAAGGTCGCTCGGTGTGAGTACTGGTTAATGTAGACATATACCCAGAGTAACTGTCTAAAGAACACTACACATACAACCTAGTTATTGAGTCAGAATAGAGCCCATATGAAAAGACAATAATTTGACAATTTTGTTATGGAATTTATTTAACTGGGTTCGCTTTGATGAAGCTCCCTCTTTTTGCTGTGAACTCAATTTTTTTTTTACATTTGATAATAACTATGAATAGAGGATGCACATCTACAATGCAGAAAAGTACATTTCAATAATTAACTTATCACACTAATTTGCAAAGCAAGAAACAATAACATTTAAACAGTTGGTATCCCACATTAACATTGTCAGTTATATATTGAGTTTTGTGTGCACTTAGAGTCTCTTCCTGAGAACAAAGTGATTTGTGAGTTAAAATTGAACACATGAGAGATTAAATACTATTGGTTACAGCTGGCTCTGTCTTTCAGGCTTTTAACAGGCTTTTCCTTGCTGTAGGAATTAGTTATAAAGTATCAATCCTCCTGGAGTTGTGTAGTACTAATACCCATTGATGATTTCTAGGCATACTTGCCTACTTGACCCTCTCCATGAGGAAGAAAATGCTCTGTTCCTGGACTTTCCTGGTAATGTATGATTGCCATCACCTGTGGTGAAACACCTTTTACCCCTTTCACACTGCCAATGCCGGATCCCACCCAGGAATTGGAAGCGGGTCCTTCCCGGGTGGGATACGGCATTGGCAGCTGCTGCATGCTGTCCCGACCTGTAGGGTAGGGGAGGAAAAAAGAAAGGATCTGTTTCTGGTGCACCAGAAACAGATCCTTTCTTTTTTCCTCTCCTACCCTAAATGTATTCTTACATGATCTGTGGTAGCACCCCCACAAACTGTACGATTAATTGATACAGCATTAAGATTTGGGGTATTTCTCACGATACTGATCTATATATTTCTACACAGGATAGATACAACAACTCCAGTGCAACAGTTTCCTCCCTTTCCCTTTATTTATGCTGTCCCGACCTGGCAATAAGCCTGGCGGGTTGCCATAGCAGCGGGAGGGCGGAGCCGGCGGCGGGGGCGGAGGTGGAGGCAGCGCTGGGAGATGAGCTCATCTCTGCGCCACCTCTCCCTATCTAGTAAACGGGTCCCGGGTCGCTTCGACCCGGGAGCCCGTTTACACAGCCCCCGGTATTCAACCCAGGTATAACACTGCTTTATACCCGGGTTGAATTGCCGGGTCAGGCGACCCGCGATTTCGGCAATGCCCCTTTCACACCGCATGCCGACCCGTGTCGACCCGGCAATATGCCGGGTCGATACCGGGTTATTTGTGCGGTGTGACAGGGGTATTACTTATCTATTAACTAGCTCACCACAGGTGCTGGCAATCATACATTACCAGGAAAGTCCAGGAACAGAGCATTTTCTCCCTCATGGAGAGGGTCAGGGAAGGCAAGTATGTTTCTAGGTGCTGCTGGCCAATCCCTGAAGTCTCAAAATTGTATAACTACTGTCAATAGTCCATCGGAAGTATTCCTTCTAAATTACTGCTGTATTTCCTTAAGCAAAGCTACCACTGCCAGTTACGGATCATAAACTGTGTTTCTTTAAATGAACTGTCCTTTTCAAGTAGCCGTGCTACTACCTAAGGCTGTAATCACATATGGTACTTCACAAACTCCAAGGGGGGAATTCAAATGTTTGAAAAGTCGGTTTGGTGTCTGTTTTTTTCTGTCTATTAGATAGGAAAAACAGACACCCAACTGACTTATCAAACAATTGAATATCCCCCCAAGTGTCTAACCTGCTTCTGTCTACAGCAACCAAAATTATATGCAATGCAAGAGTCTATGGGGGTAATTCAGAGTTGATAGCAGCAGCAAATTTTTTAGTAGTCAGGCAAAACCATGTGCACTGCAGGGGGGAGGGGCAAATATAACATTTGCAGAGAGAGTTAGATTTGGGTGGGCTATTTTGTTTCTGTGCAGGGTAAATACTGGCTGCTTTATCTTTACACTGCAATTTAGATTTCAGTTTGAACACACCCCACCCAAATCTAACTCTCTCTGCACATGTTATATCTGCGCCCCCCCCCCCCCCCTGTAGTGCACATGGTTTTGCCCAACTGCTAACAAATTTGCTGCTGAGATCAACTCTGAATTATCCCCTATATACGCCTGTCAGCAAGTGTTCCTGTGTTTATTCAGTATGCTGGTCACTACTCACTATATGGTTCAGGCTTACTTAGTGCTGCAGCTGGAATGGATCACTATTTGCAGGGTTGTGTGGGGTGCTTTTCTACAGACCTCTCCTTTGTCTCAAGGGGGGCTGTCTATCTGTATCTATGCAGCAGCTACTGTCTCTTGCCTAATCCTCCACTCCGCCCCGCTGGAGTAAGAGCCACCTCTAGGTCACTGCCTCCGGTCTATGGAAACTGCCACTCTGCACAGGATAGATGAGCAGCACTCTCACACACTGCCAGTCACTATCTCTCCTCCAAGATGACTGCTCATATCCAGGAGAGGAGCTGCCTCACCACTCCCCTCTCTGTCCTCTCACCTAAGATGGCTGTTCCAACTGCCCCCAACTGTCATACTAGCCAGTATGAGCCGGCCTCTCTCTGGAGCTGCATGTGACCTCCATCTGTCACACTAGCCTGTACGGGCCATATTAGATCCAACAAAGGTGGTATATTATTGAAGCACAGGGGTCCATGAGTGCACAGTGGCACTTCCCATAGTTGGAGTATCACACTATGGGGCAGATGTATTAACCTGGAGACGGCATAAGGAAGTGATAAACCAGTGATATGTGCAAGGTGATAATGCACCAGCCAATCAGCTCCTAACTGTTAATTTACATATTGGAGCTGATTGGCTGGTGCCTTTATCACCTTGCACTTATCACTGGTTTATCACTTCCTTATGCTTTCTCCAGGTTAATACATCTGCCCCTATGTCTGCAGCCTCCTCCCTCAGTCCTGTCACAGGTGTGTGACCACACTCTCTTGCTGCCCAAGGGTGGATGCTACTAATTAGTGCTTTCTCTGTGCTCAACCATCAGCACAGGCCAAAGTTAAACTACAGGTCCCAAGAGCCGTAAGTGCAGGTCCTCCATGCCCATGTTCCTGGCAGAGGGTTAGAGAAAACAGCTAACAGCCAATCAGAAAGATAGAGGATGGGTAGGGAGCAGGTGTTTCCAGGCCAGATGGGATTCCTACTCTGTCCTCACCTCTAGGACATCATCAGCACTGTGCTGCTGCAGTTGCTAGACATTTATATATGTCCCAGTGTAACGGCCCTGAGTGCACCAAAGACAGTGGAGGAGGTCAGGGTGCCACCTTCAGAATTGGCGCCTGACAGCAACCAACTCCATTGTCTCTGGTACTTCCGCCACTGCTTCTGCAGTTCTCCAGAGTCCTGTGAGGATTTGCACACACATCACTTTACAATTGAAATAGTATTACACTGTTTCTCCTGTTTTCATACCCTTATATTTGGCACTAGAGGGCTTGTAAAACAACAAGGAACCTTTGTCCATTGCGGACTCAACCAATAAGTACAACGGCGCAAGACTAATATGTAATTTCTACCTAAGATTGGCGAATTTAATATTTCTCTTATGTCCTAGAAGATACTGGGGTCCAAATTAGTACCATGGGGTATAGATGGGTCCATTAGGATCCGTGGGCACTTTATGAAATAAATAGTGTGCACTCCCCTCTATGCCCCTCCTACCAGACTCAGTTTAGAAAATGTGCCCGGAGGAGCTGGTCACGCTTAGGGAAGCTCCTGAAGAGTTTTCTGCATTTATTTTCTGTTTGTTGTTTTCAGGCAGGTCTGATTGACACCAGACTGCCTGCTTCGTGGGAGAACGGCCCAACTTCCTAAAGAGTTAATGGTCCCGTTTCTCCGCTGACAGGACACTGAGCTCCTGAGGGAGTCATTTGCAAGCCCCACCACAGCAAGCGTACCCTCCCGCAGCACGCCGCCACCCCTAACAGAGCCAGAAGATAGAAGAGTGGTGAGTACAGCACCGGTGTCCCGGTTAGCGGGTCACCAGTGGGAATGGCAGCACAAGGGTAGGAGAGCAGCTCTGGGTGCAGGCTGCGCTCCAGGGGGCTCAGAGGACATACACAGACGTGTGTCCCACTGTGAGAGGTGCGCTGAGCCACCAATGCATACCCACACTGGCTATCATACCTAACAAGGGTTTTAACCCTCTGTTAGACATAAAAATTACCTCAAGCCAGTATAAAGGGGGCGGGGCTTCACTATGAGCGGATCCAGCAGCTCACCAGCGCCATTTTCCCTCTGCAGCTTATACTGACAGGAATCACAGGGAAGCGCAGCTCCTCCACAAAGACTCCACATCTCCTCAGCGGTACCAGGGAGTCTTAGAAGAGGGGGGAGTGTTGTAGTATACTAAGCCCTATTAAGGGTCTTAGTGTTGCAACCCAGCCAAGTTTTACTTGGCTATAAGGGTGCTGTGTGGCTGGCTCCAATTGCTGTGTCTCTCTGAGGGCTCTTTGTGGGTTAAACTGTGTTTTCACCTTCTGTCTGTGGGTGAGTTTATCTCCCTTCACGTTACCATGTCCAGGGACTGTGTTTCCTGCACAGCTGAGTGTCTTTCCTCCTCCGGAGACTCACTACCCTGTACTCAGGATAGTGCACATTCTCAGGCTAGAGGGACAGAACTCCCATGGTTAGCTTCCATTAAAGGGATGATATCTAATATTTCTACTAAATTATCCCATAATGAGAAAGAGACGCAATTCTTAAGACAGTCTATGGATGACCTGATGAATAGAGATTTAGTTCCCATACCTGCATCTCAAACCCCCGCCATTTGCCCACAAAAACGTACTCTGGCCCAGCTCATGCAGGATGATACTGATGACGATGCATCAGATCCAGAGGAGGGTGAAGTGAATGCGAGTGGGGAAGATGCGGTCCTGTCACAAGGAATACAGGCCCTGATAGAGGCTATCAGAAATGTCCTGCACATTCCTGACAAGACGGCGGGGGTAGAGGAGTCATCTTATTTTAATGTAAAAAAGAAATCCTCAGCTACTTTTCCTGCATCAAAGGAATTGAATGCCCTGTTTGAAGAAACTTGGGCTAACTCTGACAAAAAATTTCAGATACCTAAAAGGTTAATTACATCCTTTCCCTTTCCTTTTCCTCTGGAAAATAGAAAGAAATGGGAGAACCCGCCGATGGTGGACGCATCGGTATCTAGGTTGTCACACTAAGATAGTCTTACCTGTTCCTGGGGCAGCATCCTTAAAGGACACAGCTGACCGCAAGATTGAGAACACTCTCAAATCATTATACACTGCTGCTGGGGTGGGCCAGAGACCCACTATTGCTTGCGCATGGATCACTAATGCCATTGCAAAGTGGTCAGGTAACCTAATTGACGGATTGGATAGCTTACCCAGGGGGAAGATAGTTTTACTCCTGGATAATATTCAAGACTCTGCTAACTTTATGGTGGAGGCCATAAAGGAAATTGGTATTGTCAGCACGCAGGGGTTTGTGGCTACACCAGTGGACTGCGGATGCGGATTCCAGAAAAGAGTGGAAAACCTACCATTCACAGGTGAGGCCCTTTTTGGAGATGAACTGAATAAGTGGCGGGTAAGTCTACGTACCTTGCTTCCACAGCACCCCCAGCTAGGAAAACATACTCTGCTCCAAATCTGCAGTTCTTTCAGACAGCGAAATTCAAAGGCAAATCCAAAGGTTCTTCTACAGCCTTCAAAGGTAATAGAGGTAAACCCAGAAAGCCAGCGGCTGCAGGTTCTCAGGAACAGACCTCCGGGTCTTCTTCCTCAAAGCCTTCAGAATGACGGTGGTCCGCGCTAGCTGGAAGACAGGCAAGTGGGAGCTCAGTTACGTTATTTCAGTCATGTTTGGGCAACATCTTCCCAGGATTCCTGGGTCACAGACCTTATCATGCAGGGATACAGACTGGAGTTTCAGGAACTCCCACCTCACAGATTCTTCAAATCAGGCTTACCTGCTTCTCCGGAAGCAAGTATGACTTTACAGGCAGCAATTCAAAAACTGGTACAGACTCAGGTCATTGTCCCAGTTCCACTTCAACTACATAAAAGGGTTATTACTCCATCCTGTTTGTGCTACCGAAACCAGACGGTTCTGTAAGGCCCACTTTAAACCTCAAATCACTGAACCCATATTTAAGGGTGTTCAAGTTCAAGATGTAGTCTCTGAGAGAGGTGATCTCAAGTCTGGAGGAGGGGGAATTCCTGGTGTCTCTGGATATCAAGGATGCATACCTTCATATTCCAATTTGGCCACCTCATCAGGCTTATCTAAGGTTTGCACTACAGGGCTGTCACTACCAGTTTCAGGCCCTGCCATTTGGCCTCTCCACGGCATCTAGGGTATTCACCAAGGTAATGGCAGAGATGATGTTTCTCCTTTGCAAGCAGGGAGTGAACATAATACTGTACCTGGACGACCTGCTGATAAAAGCGACTTCCAGGGAGAGGTTCTTGGACAGCATTGCCCTCTCAACCCAAATACTTCAGGATCAAGGATAGATTCTGAACCTACCAAAATCCCACCTGGAACCAACACAGAGGCTTCCGTTTCTGGGGATGATACTAGATACGGAGAAACAGAAGGTATTCCTTCCGTTGGAAAAGGCATTTGTAATCCAGTTGATGGTGCGGGATGTCCTAAAACCAGCCTGGATATCGGTGCATCTATGCATTCGCCTTCTGGGGATGGTCACCTCTTACGAGGCTCTGCAGTACGGAAGGTTTCATGCGAGGCCTTTCCAGCTGGATCTGCTGGACAAATGGTCAGAATCACATCTTCACATGCACCAGAGGATACGTCTGTCACCAAAAGCCAGGATTTATCTTCTGTAGCGGTTTCAGACTTCTCACCTGACTGAGGGTCGAAGATTCGGGATTCAAAATTGGGTTCTGCTAACCACAGGCGCAAGCCTCAGAGGTTAGGGAGCAGTCACCCAGGGGGAACAGTTCCAAGGAAAATGGTCAAGTCAGGAAACCATTCTTTCGATCAACATTCTGGAACTAAGGGCAATATACAACGCCCTGCTACTTGCATTGCATCTTCTTCAAAATCATGCCATTCAGGTTCAGTCGGACAATGTGAAAGCAATGTCAGAGGTAACAAGAATTCTCTTCTGGGCAGAAAGACACGCGGTGGCGCTGATGGCAATCTTCATTCCAGGAGTAGACAACTGGGAAGCAGACTTCCTCAGCAGACACAACCTCCACCCGGGAGAGTGGGGCCTTCACCCGCAGGTGTTCAAGTCCTTAACATGTCAGTGGGGAATTTCACAGCTAAAGCTAAAGCGGTATTGTTCCAGGTCAAGGCAAGCAAAGGCGGTGGATGCTCTGGTGACTCCATGGGTCTACCAAATGGTTTATGTGTTTCCACCTCTTCCACTGATCACAAGAATTCTCAAAAGAATAAAAAGGGAAAAGGTTCAAGCAATTCTCATTGCTACGTATTGGCCAAGAAGGGCCTGGTACGCGGATCTACTAGAGATGCTCCTGGAGGACCCGTGGCCTCTGCCTCTTTGAGAGGATCTTCTACAACAGGGGCCATTCATCTATCACGACTTACCGTGGCTACGTTTGATGGCATGGAAGTTGAACATCAAATTCTAGCCTGGAAAGGCATTCCAGACAGGGTTATTCCAACTCTGATCCAAGCCCGGATAGGGGTAACGTCTAAACATTACCACCGTATATGGAAAAAATATGTCTCATGGTGTGAAAACAGGAAATTTCCTGCAGTGGAATTTTAACTGGGATGTTTTCTCCTTTTTCTACAGACGGGTGTGGGTTTGGGCTCCTTGAAGGTCCAGATTTCGGCCTTATCCATTTTCTTCCAGAAACAATTGGCTTCCCTCCATGAGGTTCAGATGTTCTTGAAGGGGTTTCTGCACATCCAACCGCCCTTTGTGCCTCCCACGGCACCTTGGGATCTGAACGTGGTGTTGCAGTTCCTACAATCGGAATGGTTTGAGCCTTTACAGGAGGTTGACGTCAAGTTTCTTACATGGAAGACTGTTACACTATTGGCCTTAGCTTCTGCAAGGCGTGTGTCCCAACTGGGGGTGTTGTCTCACAATAGACCCTACTTGATTTTCATGAAGATAGAGCTGAACTCTGAACTAGTCAGCATTTTCTTCCTAAGGTGGTGTCTGCGTTTCATATCAACCAACCTATTGTGGTTCCGGTGCTTACTGACACCTCTTCTACCTCAAAGTCCTAGGATGTTGTGAGGGCTTTGAAGATCTACATGAAGCGGACAGCTCGTCACAGGAAATCTGACTTGCTGTTTGTTCTCTATGATCCTAAGAAAATTGTGTGTCCTGCTTCAAAGCAGTCTATTGCTCACTGGATCAGGCTTACTATCCAGCATGCTTATTCATCGGCAGGATTGCCAGTTCCTAAAGTACAAGCCCACTCTACTAGGTCGGTGGGTTCTTCCTGGGCGGCTGCCAGGGGTGTCTCGGCTTTACAACTCTGCCGAGCAGCTACTTGGTCAGGTTTGAACACATTTGCTAAGTTTTACAAGTTCAATACATTGGCCTCTGAGAACCTTCAGTTTGGTCAATCAGTTCTGCAGGTACCTCAGCACTCTCCCACCCGGTTTGGGAGCTTTGGTACATCCCCATGGTACTAATGTATACCCCAGTATCCTCTAGGACGTAAGAGAAAATAGGATTTTAATTACCTACTGATAAATCCTTTTCTCGTAGTCCATAGAGGATACTGGGCACCCGCCCAGTGCTTCATTTTTCCTGCACTGTTACTTTGTTAAGCAATGTTGGTGTTTCAGCTGTTACTTTTCCTGTTCAAGTTGGTTAGTATGGCTTTCCTCTTGTTTGTGTGTGCTGGTTCGAATCTCACCACTGTTCTGTTACATCCTTCCTCAGGATATGTCCGTCTCCTCGGGCACAGTTTCTAGACTGAGTCTGGTAGGAGGGGCATAGAGGGAGGAGCCAGTGCACAGTATTGATTTCTTAAAGTACCCAAGGCTCCTAGTAAACTCGTCTATACCCCATGGTACTAATGTGGACCCCAGTATCCTCTACGGACTATGAGAAAAGGATTTACCGGTAGGTAATTAAAATCCTATTATCTGTCACAGATTTATACCAGTGCACACTATTCAGCTTATGTAATAGATTCCAAGTGTAAGGAAGCAGTGTGTTTTCAGCTAGTTTGATGATAAATTCAAAGCCGCAATTAGTTTTATGCAATAGTTTTACCTTAAAACTAATTGGCACTTTAAACTTGCTCAGGGTCCAAGGTGCCTGAAGCATCTTCTGATCCCATACTGCCCCACTCGATTACTGCGATCTATAGATGAAGGACTTTTAGCAGTACCTAGAATCTCCCTTAATTCATCTGGCAGTTGAGCTTTTAGTCATGCGGCTCCAACTCTATGGAATTCACTTCCCCGCACAGTGCGAGAGGCCCCAACTATAGAATCCTTCAAAAGTAGACTCAAGACTTTCCTGTTTACTCAAGCATTTCCATAATGTCCCTTTAGTATCTGCATGCTTCTGTATTCTATGAAAAATTGTTCTGTACTTCATTATTTTCTGTACTATATTATGCTATGTATCTGTTAAGCGCCTTGAGTCCTATTGGAGAAAGAGCGCGGTATAAATACAATTATTATTATTATTATTATAAACTTATTGGTGAACTTGCTGAACACATGCTAGATCGTGCCACTATAACACTTCCTGCATTACCTCATTATCGAGGCAAATCAGAAAAGGACATCAAAAAGATATATTAACACAAACAGTTTATATTGGATGGTATCTCTATGATCTTGAAACATATTTTTTTTTCTGGTACAGTGGGGATTATTATTTGCAATGTATTGGGATGGCGATGGGCACCAGGCTGGCACCCAGCTACGCAAACTTATTCATGGCATACTGGGAGGAGTCTGCAGTATGGGGAGAACATAGATGGGATGCCAGCCTTGTGCTCTACCACCGATATATAGATGACATCATATTCATTTGGAGAGGCGTTAGACCATCATTAGATGTTTTTTGTGAGCATCTGAATACTAATGACCATATAATTCAATTATCATTTAATGTAAGTGATGTTGCTATTAATTTTTTAGACTTAACCGTCTACATAGAAAGAAATTGCATCTGTACTAAGGGGTATTCTAAGTCCACTGATTGCAACTCATACATAGATTGTGACAGTAATCACCACATTAACTGGATTCGTAGTATACCCAATAGCCAGTTTCAAAGACTATACAGTAACTGTACGGATTTGGCGGACTTTGAAACACAAGCTCAGGAAATGAAAAGATTATTTCTAGAAAAAGGTTATGATGCTGTGAAAATAGATGACAATATAAGTAAATATAAATCTTTGGATAGGGCTATGACTTTGATGAGTAGACCTCCTGCCAGTTCGAGAAAGCAACAAGAGATTCCTTTTATCACAAGATACTCCAGCCAACATAAGAATTTAGAACGTATAATCAAAAGACACTGGGGGGTTTTATATGCAGACCCCGGTTTTAAGGATTTCATTTCAGAAAATCCTGTAAAAAGAATATAAAAAATATGCTGGTCAGTAGTAGTGTATCCACTGTATCTAGGAAGGGAGGTTCCATGTTGTCACAGGGATTTCAGAGATGCAGTGATTGTCCTATGTGTAGGAGAGAAAAATCATAGAAATGGCATCTAAAAGTCCTGATAAGGTAAAGAAAATCTCCAGCTGCATTACTTGTAATAGTAAATATATAGTCTATCTCTGGGAGTGCAGCTGTGAGAAGCAATATTTCAGTAGAACCACACGTGCTCTAAAAGATAGACTTGCAGAGCACATAAGAAACATTAAAAAAGGTTATAAACACCATAGTGTCTCATTACTGTAAGAGGGTGGCGGTGCGGTGTAGTGCCTGCTGACGTGCAGGTGTAGATTCACCACTTACCAGGCGCCGCACTCTCTCACCTTCAGGTACCGGAACCTTCAACGGACCTGGAAATCTTCAGTTGGACCCGGACACGGCGATCCCTTCTCGGAGCTGACGACGGACGAATGAACTGGGGAGAAAGTAAACCGACTTAAGGGGTGTATCAACCCTTCTTCCACCGGAAAAGGGGATACCCCAGGGGTGGCGGCGACCTTCACAGGTTGGGTGTAAGGTCATCACCGGCATAAATCCTCAGCCACCCAAATTTCACACACTCGCACTCTCGCACGTAGTGTGATAAAGGGGTTCTCACATCCGTGAGCAAACCCCTATTCCGGCGCTTGGGGACAGACAAAGGGACAGACGGACACAGATGTTACTCACCATTAGTTCCGCGCTGTGAACTTCTTCTCCTCTTACATGTCCCTGTAAGGAGGCAAACAAACAACAGCCGTGCAGGGCCTAACTCTAACCTAGTGTAACACCACTACACTAACTATAACAACAGAGCCCTCAAACTAGTTCCGTGTGTGTGCTGTAACAAACTAGACACAAACTTAACAAACTTGGCCCTGCACGGAGACAACACACATCACAATAGCAGTGCGAGTAACAACCACGGTGCTGTCCCTTTAATTACTTACACACCTTCTCTCCGGGGAGTGGGTGCCGTACAGCTCACCCACCTCCAGTACACTGGCTTACGTGGGGCTCAGGCCAAGCGGACCTGCCTACCTGTCTCCACCGGGATGGCCTGGGCCTAGTGCTCAGCACAACCATTACTCACCTGGGGGAACCACTTATTTTCTGGACCTAACGCCCCCTGACTGCACACAGGCCAGGGGCCTGACTTTATCCCATGGGCCTAGCGCCCGCCTAACTTGGTGCCGTTGGATGACCTGGGCCTAATGCCCAGGGTCACCTTAAAGTTATAACCCTAAACTGCCGAAATGCACTAGGGCCTAATGCCCTCTAATGCCCCACAGGCCTATTGCCTGAACTGCCCCGCCTACTGTGCTAATTACGTGGCTTGGGCCTAACGCCCAAACCACCAAACCAAGTGCGGTCAACTTCTAGCTGCGCCACAGGCCTAGTGCCTGAACTGTGCCCCGGGCCTAATGCCCCTCCCTGATGGTTTAGGGAGGAAAGGGGGGGTGACATTAGCCTTACTGAGGCTTCACCTGCTTCGGGGTCTCCGGTGCCCTCTTCTGCCGCTGACCCGTCCTGGCCAGCGGCGTCGCTTCCTCTCTTCCGCGTCCAGCCGCCGCTGGACATCTTCTTCCAGGAGCCCGGCGTCTTCCGGCCTCATCAGCGGCCACCGGAGCTCTTCTCCCCGTGTTCAACGTCTTTTCCTTCCGTCCGGCTCTTCGCCGCTCTTCCACGCGGCCTCTTTCCTCTGCTCCTGCCCGGCGTCTTCTGCGCTCCTCCGCGCGGTCTTGACCTTCGGCTCCCGCCCGGTGTCAGACGCGGCGAGCGCCGATTGGCTCGCCGCGCCCGTCTCTGATTGGCCGGCGCCCCGCGAGCTGCGATTGGCTTGCGGGCGGCGCCGTATTTGAAATCCCGCGGGCGGCGCTTTTCATTGGCGGCCAGAATGGTGCCAAGTTTAAAGCGCCGCTGCCGCAGTGCTGCCCGATGCCGCTGACAGTCTGGTGCAGGGAAACATCTGGTCCCTGCACCAGACACCCGCCGCTACCGCACACTGACAGGCGCTGGGGACAGACACACTGTCCCAGCGCTGTCATACATGTTCTCCCGCAGGGGACACAGATCCCCTGCGTGCTGCTGCTGGGATGTGTCCTGGGGTAGAGGGCACATCTCCACATTACACTTTAAAAATAGGCACGATTGCGATCCTAGACACATCAAACTATTTGCTGGCATCAAAAATAGAAGCCAATTGGAGAACCAATGACAGAGAAATTAGATTAGCTAAATCTGAAATGAAGACCATATTTAATATGCGTACATTGATGCCAGATGGCCTAAATAATTTGAAACCAAATTGTTTTTGTTATAGTATATCTTATATTATTGTGTGTCTAATGTCTCTCTTTCTCTTTTCCACCTTTTATTCCCCATGAATGATGTGTATGGGGTGTTATTTAAATTGGCTAGAAAAGTCCCATATTTAGGATTAATATGTATATATGAAATTAATATATTTTATGAATATTTTTTATAAACCACTTGTTATACAGGTTGAGTATCCCATATCCAAATATTCCGAAATACGGAATATTCCGATATACGGACTTTTTTGAGAGAGATTGAGATAGTTAAACCTTTGTTTTCTGATGGCTCAATGTACACAAACTTTGTTTAATACACAAAGTTATTAAAAATATTGCTTTAAATGACCTTCAGGCTGTGTGTATAAGGTGTATATGAAACATAAATGAATTGTGTGAATGTATACACACTTTGTTTAATGCACAAAGTTATAAAAAATATTGGCTAAAATGACCTTCAGGCTGTGTGTATAAACATTTTTTTATAGATTTGTAGGTATTAATTGTCAGTATACATTATATATATATTGCATGTGTACCGATGTTGTACCATCTATGGTGTTGTATTATACATGTACCTGTGATTAGTGGTTATTATTGTATATACATAAATTGTTTTTATATATATATATATATATATATATATACTCTGTTTATAATATCACTTTAAGTGTTATATATCATGGAAACATGGTATATACAGGTGGAGTTGTTAAAATATATGACATGATGAATGAATGAGGCCGGTAACAGAGTCAAAGGTGCTTAGTAGATTGCAGCCAATGGAAGTGGAGCATGGATCTGAACAATCAGCAGCACATCTTGAGATAGTAGGTTACATGTTAATGACAAACTGCTGACGGAGGAGACAGGATGTGTTTGATCATTGCCTTACCTTAAGCTTGAGGCTGTTGCCGGGTTCATCGAGCTTGGGTATCCCAGGACTTCCCAGCCACAGTACACCGCCGCTTCCCAGGGAGGGTACGACTCACTCTGTTTCCCCTCATTTTACTGTTTTATCTATATGTATTTTATGGTTGTATGAATAAATCCTTTCTGACTGAGATCAACCTTCTATGTCCTGCATGATCCCTGTGAGGTCCGGTCACTGGCTCTGCAAACACTTGTTAGACAGCTGTATGCTTTGAAGATGAAAGATACTTTAATAAGCTGGAAGCCTTCACATAAAGGTAAGTGTCGCTTCATTAGGAGAGTATTACAATTGGTTTGAGGTGTACATTGAGATATAAATCCTGCCACTCGTGATGATTTGGATATATCGCTTACGGTTCACCATTTATCAACAATTTTTGTAAAGGAAGAGCTGTGGTTTCTTTTCCCATTTGGTTTCTAGTGTATATTGTGTGGGTGTGGGTGTACACCTAAGGGTTAAAGACCAGCTGCAGCCTTTGGGTGCAAGGGAAGAAAACCTCCTTTTTCTTTATTAACATCTTGTCTGCCGAAGTGGGGGAGTGAAAGCTCCTCCCTCCGGCGATGCTCACCTGAGTGCTGATGTGAAGTGTCTCCCTGCTTGGCCGGCTCCACTGCGCATATGTTCGGGATCTCGCTACTCAAGCCAGTGGCGTGCGGTGAGGTCAGTGGCTGGTAAGGCACTACAGCCATAATGTCCACTGAATCCTGCCGATGACCCCTACCGGGTTCGAGCCAATGCCAGCTACTGCCTCTGAGCCGCTGCCCGCTGCCACCGCCAATGGCTTACAAACTTGCCCACCATCAACTGACCCAGCCCTCTGCCACTAATTTGCATCTCAGTTCGATGCCGCCTATGGCCACTGCCTGCCTGCTCATCATACTTGTGAAATATTGTACATTTCTATAGAAAAAAAATTTAAATTTGTGTTTGGGACTTGGAAAGGAGTGGGAGGACATTAATGCAATTTTGTTGTCCAGGGCTTCCATTTACTTAATGGAAAAGGATCTGAATGGGTTAAACAAATGAAAAAAAAATGCATGAGGTCCCCCCTCCTAAGTATAACCAGCCTCGGGCTCTTTGAACCGGTCCTGGTTGTTTAAATACTGGGGAAAAAATTGGACAGGGGTTCCCCGTATTTAGACAACCAGCACCGGGCTCTTAGTCCGATCCTGGTTCCAAAAATATGGGGGACAAAAGATGTATGGGTCCCCCATATTTTTAAAACCAGCACTGGGCTCCAAAAGCCAGGAAGATAATGCCACAGCCGGAAGACACTTTTATATTGGTCCCTGCGGCCGTGGCATTACCCCCATAACTAGTCACCCCTGGCTATGGGTTCACTGGAGGAGTGGGGACACCTTAAATCAAGGGGTCCCCCCCTCCAGGCACCCAAGGGCCAGGGGTGAAGCCCGAGGCTGTCCCCAGCACCCCTGGGCGGTGGGTGCCGGGCTGATAGCCATAAGTGTGTAAAAAAAAAAGAATATTGTTTTTTGTTGTGGAACTACAAGGGCCAGCAAGCCTCCCCCACTTGTTGGTACTTGGAGAACCTCAAGTACCAGCATGTGGGGAAATAATGGGACCGCTGGTACCTGTAGTACTACAACAACAAAAAAATACCCAAATAAAAACACAACACACACACCTTGAAAGAAAAAAATTATTAAAACACACTTACATACTCACACATACTTACCTACATCCCACGCTGATCACGTCCACTTGTCCATGTAGAATCCAATAGGAGTACCTGTAAAAATGAGAGAGAGATTACTTACCTACATCCCACGTCAATCACGTCTACTTGTCCAGTAGAATCAAATAGGGGTACCTGTAAAAAATTTAAATTATACTTTCAAACTTCGTTCCTGAAGTAATCCACAGGAGGGGGAAAGGGGGGGGGGAGAGAAAGAGAGAGAGAGACTCACTAGTGCTGTGCTAGGCAAAGGTGCTGCAGTGAGATCTAACACTGAGCAGCAGCTCTCCCGTCCTTCTTCTGTTACTCCCCCTCTCCTGTCCATCGTCATTCACTTCCGGCTCCCATACACTTCTGGCCCATGAACGAGACAAAGGCTCCTGCAGAGCGATCAGATGCCAACCACTGCCAGTACCTGGAGAGGGACAGACGTGAGGGAGGAAGAGAGCTGGAAGGACTGAGTACTGGCAGTGACAGAGGGAAATAGTCACTACTCAGCACTGGAGCCGCTGACCAATGAAATCTGCCTCACTGACAGGGGCATGCTCTGAGGTGGGGATGCAGGCACGCCCCTGTCGCTGAGGCAGATCGGCTGGTGCCTCAAGTCTGTGTTTTTTCAATGGGCTTTTCCTGCCCCCGGTTTGGCTCCGTCCCCTGCTCGCCCCCCGCTCACACACTTTATCATTGTCAGTGGGAGGCAGCGCTCTCCCACCCACATTTAGCACTGTTTTCACAGCACATACGAATAGAAAAATGCAAAAAAGATAATTATAACACAGAACATATGTTATAAATATCATCTTTGTATTACTTCAATCATTATGACAGGGGAGGCACTGCCTCCCCTGACTGCACGTCCCTGATAGTAGATCCCTTACAGACACCCCCCTTTCAATAATCACCTCACAGAACCCCCACTTCATTAATAGCCTCACATCATTCTCTTTCCCTCCTCTCTTCAATAAACACCTGACAGCACACACTGCTCAACGCCAGCAAAATTACCTTATTAGACGCCTCCTTGTCCTGGGCTCCTTTTCACTTTTCATTGCTCCCAGCCTCTTTCCTAGGACAGGCCATCTCAAGCTCCGCCATTCCTTGTGATGTCACAAAGAGAAGTTCTGCAGGCTGTTTGGAATTGTAGTTTAAAACGTATACATGTTTCACACTATTACAGAGTGCAAATCACAGAGCTCGACTAAAACTCCCAGCAGCTCCCGTGGTACTAAGGGATGCGCATCCAAGCTGTAATAGCAGCTATGCTGTACTAGAAGCCTGGCTGTCATGATGCTATTGGTGACATGCTATAACCATTATAGTTCAGTACATTAAAACAAGATGTAAAAATGGGCTTAGGGGCCTGGAAGCTTAAGCTTCCTTAGTTTCATAGTAGATATGCCCCTGTCAATGAGGATGGACAAAGCTGCTCTGGTGAAGTGTATACAGTACGTGTGGCATTGCAGCAAATTATCATACCTCCCAACTTTCATCTGTACTAAAGAGGGACAGACAGGCGGTTAAGCCGCGCGCGCTTCCAAAAAAGGGGCGTGACCTACAAAAAGGGGCCGTGGCTTTGCGGGAGGACCGCGAGCCACGCCCCCATTGTCGTCACTGAGGGGGCATGCCCAGTGCTCCGTGAGCTGCTGGCATGCCCCCTCTCCTCCTGTCTCCACTGAAAAGACGCTGTGCACATGCGCACAGCGTCTGTTCACCGCTGCTCTGCCTAGCAGAGTAGCGAGTGCAGGAGCCTCCCAACTGCCCCCCTCCCCCACCGCGGGACACTGTGGCCCACGGGTGGGACAGCGGGACAGTCCCAAAAAAACGGGACTGTCCCGCAAAAATCGGGACAGTTGGAAGGTATGAATTATGATGTTTTTATTTTACCATATAGAGTCCTTGTCTTCCAATACAAATATATAATGACCAATTACAAATGAAAAAAGGAGGTGAAATTGCATTTACATGGATTGTGTCAATATCACAAGATTATTATTCCCAGGGTATTTTGTATTAACAATCAGTCCACTCTTGGCAACCAGTGAAGTGAGTTTTGTAAGACTTCTAATCCATTGCTCATTTGACCTAATGCTCTCGGGTATAGAGCAAAAAAATCTGATCTTAATTGTGTTAGACAGGATATATCAACATTTGAGACAATATATCTTGAGACATTAAGAACTGATGCTGACACTGATTGACTGCTGATATGGCAGAATTGTGCTTAGACTTAAAATGAAGAAAACAACATATAAAAATGTGAAGCAGAACTGCAAGGACCACCGAAGCCCAAAGGCTTACAGGCCAGGTGTCTAGATGAGGCAGAAGATGTTGTCACCGGCAAGTAGTAGTAGTAGTATTATTATTATTATTATTATTGTATATTTGTAAGGCACTACTAGGGTTCTAATAGCGATGTATAAGGAGGAAAACAAGCATCTGGATACAAACAGACATTATAAATTCATATAGATACATAATTACAGTGTGCAGTTAGCATAAACACATAGTTGCCGACACTCCTGCATTATGCTGGAGCCTCACATTTCCCCGGCCAGTCTACCACTGCCTCGGAAAGTACCTCCAATCCCCCGGTATCCCCCAGCCCCATGTAAAATCCAGGTCGCACATGTGTGACCTCTGACACGATGGGGGCGGAGGTTGATACGGCCGTTCACCGCGGCGCAGGCCATGTAGCCGCACACCAATGCCTACAAGCGGTGATCTCCCTGCCTCCCGACCCATTCACTAGTGCAGGGCAGGCACGGAGATCACATGCGATGAGACAGCGCCGGCGGCAGCAGCAGCGGATCCCCGTCCCCTTCCGCCCCTGCACAAATGGAAGCAGTGAGATGTCTGTGAGGGGGAGTGATAGCAGGACAGGCCAGGCACAGAGAGCCGCTCTGGCAGGAAGATTCCTTGAGCTTGGAGGTGGCTTGAGGAGGAGTGCCTGGTCCCAAGGTGAGTGTGTGGTTCTACCCACAGTGTGTGTGTGTGTGTGTGTGTGTGTGTGTGTGTGTGTGTGTGTGTGTGTAGGGTGGCCCTGACACCTGTGTGTGTGGTCTGGCACTGACCTGTTTGTGTGTGTGTAGTCTGGCACTGACCTGTTTGTGTGTGTGTAGGATGGTAATGACTCCTGTGTGCAACTGCAGGACAGCAATCAGAGCGCCAGTAGACATGCCCATAGATGGAGCTAGACACGCCCCCTTAGAGGTTTGCCGTGCACACTGTCATACAGTATAGAATCTCCCTGAATCTGTTTTTTGAAAGTAGGCAAGTATGCATAAGCATGTATAGAAGATGAAGGCATGAGGGCACTGCTGATACAGTTTACAATCTATAGAGGTGGCTCTTGCACTTCTGATATTCTGTTCAAGCACTTTTTTATCCAGAAATACAAGGTCCACAGGGGAGAATCAAAATTCAGAGACAAAGGGCCTGATTCATAGATATAAATTAGATCTGAACGTGGTGTTGCAGTTCCTACAATCGGAATGGTTTGAGCCTTTACAGGAGGTTGACGTCAAGTTTCTTACATGGAAGACTGTTACACTATTGGCCTTAGCTTCTGCAAGGCGTGTGTCCCAACTGGGGGTGTTGTCTCACAATAGACCCTACTTGATTTTCATGAAGATAGAGCTGAACTCTGAACTAGTCAGCATTTTCTTCCTAAGGTGGTGTCTGCGTTTCATATCAACCAACCTATTGTGGTTCCGGTGCTTACTGACACCTCTTCTACCTCAAAGTCCTAGGATGTTGTGAGGGCTTTGAAGATCTACATGAAGCGGACAGCTCGTCACAGGAAATCTGACTTGCTGTTTGTTCTCTATGATCCTAAGAAAATTGTGTGTCCTGCTTCAAAGCAGTCTATTGCTCACTGGATCAGGCTTACTATCCAGCATGCTTATTCATCGGCAGGATTGCCAGTTCCTAAAGTACAAGCCCACTCTACTAGGTCGGTGGGTTCTTCCTGGGCGGCTGCCAGGGGTGTCTCGGCTTTACAACTCTGCCGAGCAGCTACTTGGTCAGGTTTGAACACATTTGCTAAGTTTTACAAGTTCAATACATTGGCCTCTGAGAACCTTCAGTTTGGTCAATCAGTTCTGCAGGTACCTCAGCACTCTCCCACCCGGTTTTGGAGCTTTGGTACATCCCCATGGTACTAATGTATACCCCAGTATCCTCTAGGACGTAAGAGAAAATAGGATTTTAATTACCTACTGATAAATCCTTTTCTCGTAGTCCATAGAGGATACTGGGCACCCGCCCAGTGCTTCATTTTTCCTGCACTGTTACTTTGTTAAGCAATGTTGGTGTTTCAGCTGTTACTTTTCCTGTTCAAGTTGGTTAGTATGGCTTTCCTCTTGTTTGTGTGTGCTGGTTCGAATCTCACCACTGTTCTGTTACATCCTTCCTCAGGATATGTCCGTCTCCTCGGGCACAGTTTCTAGACTGAGTCTGGTAGGAGGGGCATAGAGGGAGGAGCCAGTGCACAGTATTGATTTCTTAAAGTACCCAAGGCTCCTAGTAAACTCGTCTATACCCCATGGTACTAATGTGGACCCCAGTATACTCTACGGACTATGAGAAAAGGATTTACCGGTAGGTAATTAAAATCCTATTATCTGTCACAGATTTATACCAGTGCACACTATTCAGCTTATGTAATAGATTCCAAGTGTAAGGAAGCAGTGTGTTTTCAGCTAGTTTGATGATAAATTCAAAGCCGCAATTAGTTTTATGCAATAGTTTTACCTTAAAACTAATTGGCACTTTAAACTTGCTCAGGGTCCAAGGTGCCTGAAGCATCTTCTGATCCCATACTGCCCCACTCGATTACTGCGATCTATAGATGAAGGACTTTTAGCAGTACCTAGAATCTCCCTTAATTCATCTGGCAGTTGAGCTTTTAGTCATGCGGCTCCAACTCTATGGAATTCACTTCCCCGCACAGTGCGAGAGGCCCCAACTATAGAATCCTTCAAAAGTAGACTCAAGACTTTCCTGTTTACTCAAGCATTTCCATAATGTCCCTTTAGTATCTGCATGCTTCTGTATTCTATGAAAAATTGTTCTGTACTTCATTATTTTCTGTACTATATTATGCTATGTATCTGTTAAGCGCCTTGAGTCCTATTGGAGAAAGAGCGCGGTATAAATACAATTATTATTATTATTATTATAAACTTATTGGTGAACTTGCTGAACACATGCTAGATCGTGCCACTATAACACTTCCTGCATCACCTCATTATCAAGGCAAATCAGAAAAGGACATCAAAAAGATATATTAACACAAACAGTTTATATTGGATGGTATCTCTATGATCTTGAAACATATTTTTTTTTCTGGTACAGTGGGGATTATTATTTGCAATGTATTGGGATGGCGATGGGCACCACGCTGGCACCCAGCTATGCAAACTTATTCATGGCATACTGGGAGGAGTCTGCAGTATGGGGAGAACATAGATGGGATGCCAGCCTTGTGCTCTACCACCGATATATAGATGACATCATATTCATTTGGAGAGGCGTTAGACCATCATTAGATGTTTTTTGTGAGCATCTGAATACTAATGACCATATAATTCAATTATCATTTAATGTAAGTGATGTTGCTATTAATTTTTTAGACTTAACCGTCTACATAGAAAGAAATTGCATCTGTACTAAGGGGTATTCTAAGTCCACTGATTGCAACTCATACATAGATTGTGACAGTAATCACCACATTAACTGGATTCGTAGTATACCCAATAGCCAGTTTCAAAGACTATACAGTAACTGTACGGATTTGGCGGACTTTGAAACACAAGCTCAGGAAATGAAAAGATTATTTCTAGAAAAAGGTTATGATGCTGTGAAAATAGATGACAATATAAGTAAATATAAATCTTTGGATAGGGCTATGACTTTGATGAGTAGACCTCCTGCCAGTTCGAGAAAGCAACAAGATATTCCTTTTATCACAAGATACTCCAGCCAACATAAGAATTTAGAATGTATAATCAAAAGACACTGGGGGGTTTTATATGCAGACCCCGGTTTTAAGGATTTCATTTCAGAAAATCCTGTAAAAAGAATATAAAAAATATGCTGGTCAGTAGTAGTGTATCCACTGTATCTAGGAAGGGAGGTTCCATGTTGTCACAGGGATTTCAGAGATGCAGCGATTGTCCTATGTGTAGGAGAGAAAAATCATAGAAGTGGCATCTAAAAGTCCTGATAAGGTAGAGAAAATCTCCAGCTGCATTACTTGTAATAGTAAATATATAGTCTATCTCTGGGAGTGCAGCTGTGAGAAGCAATATTTCAGTAGAACCACACGTGCTCTAAAAGATAGACTTGCAGAGCACATAAGAAACATTAAAAAAGGTTATAAACACCATAGTGTCTCATTACTGTAAGAGGGTGGCGGTGCGGTGTAGTGCCTGCTGACGTGCAGGTGTAGATTCACCACTTACCAGGCGCCGCACTCTCTCACCTTCAGGTACCGGAACCTTCAACGGACCTGGAAATCTTCAGTTGGACCCGGACACGGCGATCCCTTCTCGGAGCTGACGACGGACGAATGAACTGGGGAGAAAGTAAACCGACTTAAGGGGGGTATCAACCCTTCTTCTACCGGAAAAGGGGATACCCCAGGGGTGGCGGCGACCTTCACAGGTTGGGTGTAAGGTCATCACCGGCATAAATCCTCAGCCACCCAAATTTCACACACTCGCACTCTCGCGCGTAGTGTGATAAAGGGGTTCTCACATCCGTGAGCAAACCCCTATTCCGGCGCTTGGGGACAGACAAAGGGACAGACGGACACAGATGTTACTCACCATTAGTTCCGCGCTGTGAACTTCTTCTCCTCTTACATGTCCCTGTAAGGAGGCAAACAAACAACAGCCGTGCAGGGCCTAACTCTAACCTAGTGTAACACCACTACACTAACTATAACAACAGAGCCCTCAAACTAGTTCCGTGTGTGTGCTGTAACAAACTAGACACAAACTTAACAAACTTGGCCCTGCACGGAGACAACACACATCACAATAGCAGTGCGAGTAACAACCACGGTGCTGTCCCTTTAATTACTTACACACCTTCTCTCCGGGGAGTGGGCGCCGTACAGCTCACCCACCTCCAGTACACTGGCTTACGTGGGGCTCAGGCCAAGCGGACCTGCCTACCTGTCTCCACCGGGATGGCCTGGGCCTAGTGCTCAGCACAACCATTACTCACCTGGGGGAACCACTTATTTTCTGGACCTAACGCCCCCTGACTGCACACAGGCCAGGGGCCTGACTTTATCCCATGGGCCTAGCGCCCGCCTAACTTGGTGCCGTTGGATGACCTGGGCCTAATGCCCAGGGTCACCTTAAAGTTATAACCCTAAACTGCCGAAATGCACTAGGGCCTAATGCCCTCTAATGCCCCACAGGCCTATTGCCTGAACTGCCCCGCCTACTGTGCTAATTACGTGGCTTGGGCCTAACGCCCAAACCACCAAACCAAGTGCGGTCAACTTCTAGCTGCGCCACAGGCCTAGTGCCTGAACTGTGCCCCGGGCCTAATGCCCCTCCCTGATGGTTTAGGGAGGAAAGGGGGGGTGACATTAGCCTTACTGAGGCTTCACCTGCTTCGGGGTCTCCGGTGCCCTCTTCTGCCGCTGACCCGTCCTGGCCAGCGGCGTCGCTTCCTCTCTTCCGCGTCCAGCCGCCGCTGGACATCTTCTTCCAGGAGCCCGGCGTCTTCCGGCCTCATCAGCGGCCACCGGAGCTCTTCTCCCCGTGTTCAACGTCTTTTCCTTCCGTCCGGCTCTTCGCCGCTCTTCCACGCGGCCTCCTTCCTCTGCTCCTGCCCGGCGTCTTCTGCGCTCCTCCGCGCGGTCTTGACCTTCGGCTCCCGCCCGGTGTCAGACGCGGCGAGCGCCGATTGGCTCGCCGCGCCCGTCTCTGATTGGCCGGCGCCCCGCGAGCTGCGATTGGCTTGCGGGCGGCGCCGTATTTGAAATCCCGCAGGCGGCGCTTTTCATTGGCGGCCAGAATGGTGCCAAGTTTAAAGCGCCGCTGCCTCAGTGCTGCCCGATGCCGCTGACAGTCTGGTGCAGGGAAACGTCTGGTCCCTGCACCAGACACCCGCCGCTACCGCACACTGACAGGCGCTGGGGACAGACACACTGTCCCAGCGCTGTCATACATGTTCTCCCGCAGGGGACACAGATCCCCTGCGTGCTGCTGCTGGGATGTGTCCTGGGGTAGAGGGCACATCTCCACATTACACTTTAAGAATAGGCACGATTGTGATCCTAGACACATCAAACTATTTGCTGGCATCAAAAATAGAAGCCAATTGGAGAACCAATGACAGAGAAATTAGATTAGCTAAATCTGAAATGAAGACCATATTTAATATGCGTACATTGATGCCAGATGGCCTAAATAATTTGAAACCAAATTGTTTTTGTTATAGTATATCTTATATTATTGTGTGTCTGATGTCTCTCTTTCTCTTTTCCACCTTTTATTCCCCATGAATGATGTGTATGGGGTGTTATTTAAATTGGCTAGAAAAGTCCCATATTTAGGATTAATATGTATATATGAAATTAATATATTTTATGAATATTTTTTATAAACCACTTGTTATACAGGTTGAGTATCCCATATCCAAATATTCCGAAATACGGAATATTCCGATATACAGACTTTTTTGAGAGAGATTGAGATAGTTAAACCTTTGTTTTCTGATGGCTCAATGTACACAAACTTTGTTTAATACACAAAGTTATTAAAAATATTGCTTTAAATGACCTTCAGGCTGTGTGTATAAGGTGTATATGAAACATAAATGAATTGTGTGAATGTACACACACTTTGTTTAATGCACAAAGTTATAAAAAATATTGGCTAAAATGACCTTCAGGCTGTGTGTATAAACATTTTTTTATAGATTTGTAGGTATTAATTGTCAGTATACATTATATATATTGCATGTGTACCGATGTTGTACCATCTATGGTGTTGTATTATACATGTACCTGTGATTAGTGGTTATTATTGTATATACATAAATTGTTTTTATATATATATATATATATATATATATACTCTGTTTATAATATCACTTTAAGTGTTATATATCATGGAAACATGGTATATACAGGTGGAGTTGTTAAAATATATGACATGATGAATGAATGAGGCCGGTAACAGAGTCAAAGGTGCTTAGTAGATTGCAGCCAATGGAAGTGGAGCATGGATCTGAACAATCAGCAGCACATCTTGAGATAGTAGGTTACATGTTAATGACAAACTGCTGACGGAGGAGACAGGATGTGTTTGATCATTGCCTTACCTTAAGCTTGAGGCTGTTGCCGGGTTCATCGAGCTTGGGTATCCCAGGACTTCCCAGCCACAGTACACCGCCGCTTCCCAGGGAGGGTACGACTCACTCTGTTTCCCCTCATTTTACTGTTTTATCTATATGTATTTTATGGTTGTATGAATAAATCCTTTCTGACTGAGATCAACCTTCTATGTCCTGCATGATCCCTGTGAGGTCCGGTCACTGGCTCTGCAAACACTTGTTAGACAGCTGTATGCTTTGAAGATGAAAGATACTTTAATAAGCTGGAAGCCTTCACATAAAGGTAAGTGTCGCTTCATTAGGAGAGTATTACAATTGGTTTGAGGTGTACATTGAGATATAAATCCTGCCACTCGTGATGATTTGGATATATCGCTTACGGTTCACCATTTATCAACAATTTTTGTAAAGGAAGAGCTGTGGTTTCTTTTCCCATTTGGTTTCTAGTGTATATTGTGTGGGTGTGGGTGTACACCTAAGGGTTAAAGACCAGCTGCAGCCTTTGGGTGCAAGGGAAGAAAACCTCCTTTTTCTTTATTAACATCTTGTCTGCCGAAGTGGGGGAGTGAAAACTCCTCCCTCCGGCGATGCTCACCTGAGTGCTGATGTGAAGTGTCTCCCTGCTTGGTCGGCTCCACTGCGCATATGTTCGGGATCTCGCTACTCAAGCCAGTGGCGTGCGGTGAGGTCAGTGGCTGGTGAGGCACTACAGCCATAATGTCCACTGAATCCTGCCGATGACCCCTACCGGCTTCGAGCCAATGCCAGCTACTGCCTCTGAGCCGATGCCCGCTGCCACCGCCAATGGCTTACAAACTTGCCCACCATCAACTGACCCAGCCCTCTGCCACTAATTTGCATCTCAGTTCGATGCCGCCTATGGCCACTGCCTGCCTGCTCATCATACTTGTGAAATATTGTACATTTCTATAGAAAAAAAATTAAAATTTGTGTTTGGGACTTGGAAAGGAGTGGGAGGACATTAATGCAATTTTGTTGTCCAGGGCTTCCATTTACTTAATGGAAAAGGATCTGAATGGGTTAAACAAATGAAAAAAAAAATGCATGAGGTCCCCCCTCCTAAGTATAACCAGCCTCGGGCTCTTTGAACCGGTCCTGGTTGTTTAAATACTGGGGAAAAAATTGGACAGGGGTTCCCCGTATTTAGACAACCAGCATCGGGCTCTTAGTCCGATCCTGGTTCCAAAAATATGGGGGACAAAAGATGTATGGGTCCCCCATATTTTTAAAACCAGCACTGGGCTCCAAAAGCTAGGAAGATAATGCCACAGCCGGAAGACACTTTTATATTGGTCCCTGCGGCCGTGGCATTACCCCCATAACTAGTCACCCCTGGCTATGGGTTCACTGGAGGAGTGGGGACACCTTAAATCAAGGGGTCCCCCCCTCCAGGCACCCAAGGGCCAGGGGTGAAGCCCGAGGCTGTCCCCAGCACCCCTGGGCGGTGGGTGCCGGGCTGATAGCCATAAGTGTGTAAAAAAAAAAGAATATTGTTTTTTGTTGTGGAACTACAAGGGCCAGCAAGCCTCCCCCACTTGTTGGTACTTGGAGAACCTCAAGTACCAGCATGTGGGGAAATAATGGGACCGCTGGTACCTGTAGTACTACAACAACAAAAAATACCCAAATAAAAACACAACACACACACCTTGAAAGAAAAAAATTATTAAAACACACTTACATACTCACACATACTTACCTACATCCCACGCTGATCACGTCCACTTGTCCATGTAGAATCCAATAGGAGTACCTGTAAAAATGAGAGAGAGATTACTTACTTACATCCCACGCCAATCACGTCTACTTGTCCAGTAGAATCAAATAGGGGTACCTGTAAAAAATTTAAATTATACTTTCAAACTTCGTTCCTGAAGTAATCCACAGGAGGGGGAAAGGGGGGGGGGAGAGAAAGAGAGAGAGAGACTCACTAGTGCTGTGCTAGGCAAAGGTGCTGCAGTGAGATCTAACACTGAGCAGCAGCTCTCCCGTCCTTCTTCTGTTACTCCCCCTCTCCTGTCCATCGTCATTCACTTCCGGCTCCCATACACTTCTGGCCCATGAACGAGACAAAGGCACTAGGCTCCGCTCCTGCAGAGCGATCAGATGCCAACCACTGCCAGTACCTGGAGAGGGACAGACGTGAGGGAGGAAGAGAGCTGGAAGGACTGAGTACTGGCAGTGACAGAGGGAAATAGTCACTACTCAGCACCGGAGCCGCTGACCAATGAAATCTGCCTCACTGACAGGGGCATGCTCTGAGGTGGGGATGCAGGCACGCCCCTGTCGCTGAGGCAGATCGGCTGGTGCCTCAAGTCTGTGTTTTTTCAATGGGCTTTTCCTGCCCCCGGTTTGGCTCCGTCCCCTGCTCGCCCCCCGCTCACACACTTTATCATTGTCAGTGGGAGGCAGCGCTCTCCCACCCACATTTAGCACTGTTTTCACAGCACATACGAATAGAAAAATGCAAAAAAGATAATTATAACACAGAACATATGTTATAAATATCATCTTTGTATTACTTCAATCATTATGACAGGGGAGGCACTGCCTCCCCTGACTGCACGTCCCTGATAGTAGATCCCTTACAGACACCCCCCTTTCAATAATCACCTCACAGAACCCTCACTTCATTAATAGCCTCACATCATTCTCTTTCCCTCCTCTCTTCAATAAACACCTGACAGCACACACTGCTCAACGCCAGCAAAATTACCTTATTAGACGCCTCCTTGTCCTGGGCTCCTTTTCACTTTTCATTGCTCCCAGCCTCTTTCCTAGGACAGGCCATCTCAAGCTCCGCCATTCCTTGTGATGTCACAAAGAGAAGTTCTGCAGGCTGTTTGGAATTGTAGTTTAAAACGTATACATGTTTCACACTATTACAGAGTGCAAATCACAGAGCTCGACTAAAACTCCCAGCAGCTCCCGTGGTACTAAGGGATGCGCATCCAAGCTGTAATAGCAGCTATGCTGTACTAGAAGCCTGGCTGTCATGATGCTATTGGTGACATGCTATAACCATTATAGTTCAGTACATTAAAACAAGATGTAAAAATGGGCTTAGGGGCCTGGAAGCTTAAGCTTCCTTAGTTTCATAGTAGATATGCCCCTGTCAATGAGGATGGACAAAGCTGCTCTGGTGAAGTGTATACAGTACGTGTGGCATTGCAGCAAATTATCATACCTCCCAACTTTCATCTGTACTAAAGAGGGACAGACAGGCGGTTAAGCCGCGCGCGCTTCCAAAAAAGGGGCGTGACCTACAAAAAGGGGCCGTGGCTTTGCGGGAGGACCGCGAGCCACGCCCCCATTGTCGTCACTGAGGGGGCATGCCCAGTGCTCCGTGAGCTGCTGGCATGCCCCCTCTCCTCCTGTCTCCACTGAAAAGACGCTGTGCACATGCGCACAGCGTCTGTTCACCGCTGCTCTGCCTAGCAGAGTAGCGAGTGCAGGAGCCTCCCAACTGCCCCCCTCCCCCACCGCGGGACACTGTGACCCACGGGTGGGACAGCGGGACAGTCCCAAAAAAACGGGACTGTCCCGCAAAAATCGGGACAGTTGGAAGGTATGAATTATGATGTTTTTATTTTACCATATAGAGTCCTTGTCTTCCAATACAAATATATAATGACCAATTACAATTGAAAAAAGGAGGTGAAATTGCATTTACATGGATTGTGTCAATATCACAAGATTATTATTCCCAGGGCATTTTGTATTAACAATCAGTCCACTCTTGGCAACCAGTGAAGTGAGTTTTGTAAGACTTCTAATCCATTGCTCATTTGACCTAATGCTCTCGGGTATAGAGCAAAAAAATCTGATCTTAATTGTGTTAGACAGGATATATCAACATTTGAGACAATATATCTTGAGACATTAAGAACTGATGCTGACACTGATTGACTGCTGATATGGCAGAATTGTGCTTAGACTTAAAATGAAGAAAACAACATATAAAAATGTGAAGCAGAACTGCAAGGACCACCGAAGCCCAAAGGCCTACAGGCCAGGTGTCTAGATGAGGCAGAAGATGTTGTCACCGGCAAGTAGTAGTAGTAGTATTATTATTATTATTATTATTATTATTATTATTATTGTATATTTGTAAGTAGAGATGAGCGGGTTCGGTTTCTCTGAATCCGAACCCGCACGAACTTCATGTTTTTTTTCACGGGTCCGAGCGACTCGGATCTTCCCGCCTTGCTCGGTTAACCCGAGCGCGCCCGAACGTCATCATGACGCTGTCGGATTCTCGCGAGACTCGGATTCTATATAAGGAGCCGCGCGTCGCCGCCATTTTCACACGTGCATTGAGATTGATAGGGAGAGGACGTGGCTGGCGTCCTCTCCATTTAGATTAGGAGAGAGAGAGAGAGATTGACCTGAGGCTGATACTGTAGAAGAGAGTGCAGAGTTTAGTGACTGACCACAGTGACCACCAGCAGTGCAGTTGTTTTATTTAATATATCCGTTCTCTGCCTGAAAAAAACGGTACACACAGTGACTCAGTCACATACCATATCTGTGTGCACTGCTCAGCCCAGTGTGCTGCATGCCTGCATCATCTATGTATATATTATATATCTGACTGTGCTCAGCTCACACAGCTTATAATTGTGGGGGAGACTGGGGAGCACTGCAGTGCCAGTTATAGGTTATAGCAGGAGCCAGGAGTACAAGACAGTCACATACCATATCTGTGTGCACTGCTCAGCCCAGTGTGCTGCATCATCTATGTATATATATTATATATCTGACTGTGCTCAGCTCACACAGCTTATAATTGTGGGGGAGACTGGGGAGCACTGCAGTGCCAGTTATAGGTTATAGCAGGAGCCAGGAGTACATATTATATTAAAATTAAACAGTGCACACTTTTGCTGCAGGAGTGCCACTGCCAGTGTGACTGACCAGTGACCTGACCACACTGACCACCAGTATATGTTAGTAGTATACTATATTGTGATTGCCTGAAAAAGTTAAACACTCGTCGTGTGACTTCACTTGTGTGGTGTTTTTTTTTTTATTCTATAAAAAACTCATTCTGCTGACAGACAGTGTCCAGCAGGTCCGTCATTATATAATATATATACCTGTCCGGCTGCAGTAGTGATATATATATATTTTTTATATCATTATTTATCATCCAGTCGCAGCAGACACAGTACGGTAGTTCACGGCTGTAGCTACCTCTGTGTCGGCACTCGGCAGTCCATCCATAATTGTATACCACCTACCCGTGGTTTTTTTTTCTTTCTTCTTTATACATACATACTACTACATCTCTTTATCAACCAGTCTATATTAGCAGCAGACACAGTACAGTACGGTAGTTCACGGCTGTGGCTACCTCTGTGTCGGCACTCGGCAGTCCGTCCATAATTGTATACCACCTAACCGTGGTTTTTTTTTCTTTCTTCTTTATACATACATACTACGACATCTCTTTATCAACCAGTCTATATTAGCAGCAGACACAGTACAGTACGGTAGTTCACGGCTGTGGCTACCTCTGTGTCGGCACTCGGCAGTCCGTCCATAATTGTATACCACCTAACCGTGTTTTTTTTTCTTTCTTCTTTATACATACATACTACGACATCTCTTTATCAACCAGTCTATATTAGCAGCAGACACAGTACAGTACGGTAGTTCACGGCTGTGGCTACCTCTGTGTCGGCACTCGGCAGTCCGTCCATAATTGTATACCACCTAACCGTGGTTTTTTTTTCTTTCTTCTTTATACATACATACTACTACATCTCTTTATCAACCAGTCTATATTAGCAGCAGACACAGTACAGTACGGTAGTTCACGGCTGTGGCTACCTCTGTGTCGGCACTCGGCAGTCCGTCCATAATTGTATACCACCTACCCGTGGTTTTTTTTTCTTTCTTCTTCATACATACATACTACGACATCTCTTTATCAACCAGTCTATATTAGCAGCAGACACAGTACAGTACGGTAGTTCACGGCTGTGGCTACCTCTGTGTCGGCACTCGGCAGTCCGTCCATAATTGTATACCACCTAACCGTGGTTTTTTTTTCTTTCTTCTTCATACATACATACTACGACATCTCTTTATCAACCAGTCTATATTAGCAGCAGACACAGTACGGTAGTTCACGGCTGTAGCTACCTCTGTGTCGGCACTCGGCAGTCCGTCCATAATTGTATACTAGTATCCATCCATCTCCATTGTTTACCTGAGGTGCCTTTTAGTTGTGCCTATTAAAATATGGAGAACAAAAATGTTGAGGTTCCAAAATTAGGGAAAGATCAAGATCCACTTCCACCTCGTGCTGAAGCTGCTGCCACTAGTCATGGCCGAGACGATGAAATGCCAGCAACGTCGTCTGCCAAGGCCGATGCCCAATGTCATAGTACAGAGCATGTCAAATCCAAAACACCAAATATCAGTAAAAAAAGGACTCCAAAACCTAAAATAAAATTGTCGGAGGAGAAGCGTAAACTTGCCAATATGCCATTTACCACACGGAGTGGCAAGGAACGGCTGAGGCCCTGGCCTATGTTCATGGCTAGTGGTTCAGCTTCACATGAGGATGGAGGCACTCAGCCTCTCGCTAGAAAAATGAAAAGACTCAAGCTGGCAAAAGCAGTAGCACCGCAAAGAACTGTGCGTTCTTCGAAATCCCAAATCCACAAGGAGAGTCCAATTGTGTCGGTTGCGATGCCTGACCTTCCCAACACTGGACGTGAAGAGCATGCGCCTTCCACCATTTGCACGCCCCCTGCAAGTGCTGGAAGGAGCACCCGCAGTCCAGTTCCTGATAGTCAGATTGAAGATGTCAGTGTTGAAGTACACCAGGATGAGGAGGATATGGGTGTTGCTGGCGCCGGGGAGGAAATTGACCAGGAGGATTCTGATGGTGAGGTGGTTTGTTTAAGTCAGGCACCCGGGGAGACACCTGTTGTCTGTGGGAGGAATATGGCCGTTGACATGCCTGGTGAAAATACCAAAAAAATCAGCTCTTCGGTGTGGAACTATTTCAACAGAAATGCGGACAAAAGGTGTCAAGCCGTGTGTTCCCTTTGTCAAGCTGTAGTAAGTAGGGGTAAGGACGTTAACCACCTCGGAACATCCTCCCTTATACGTCACCTGCAGCGCATTCATAATAAGTCAGTGACAAGTTCAAAAACTTTGGGTGACAGCGGAAGCAGTCCACTGACCAGTAAATCCCTTCCTCTTGTAACCAAGCTCACGCAAACCACCCCACCAACTCCCTCAGGGTCAATTTCCTCCTTCCCCAGGAATGCCAATAGTCCTGCAGGCAATGTCACTGGCAATTCTGACGAGTCCTCTCCTGCCTGGGATTCCTCCGATGCATCCTTGCGTGTAACGCCTACTGCTGCTGGCGCTGCTGTTGTTGCTGCTGGGAGTCGATGGTCATCCCAGAGGGGAAGTCGTAAGCCCACTTGTACTACTTCCAGTAAGCAATTGACTGTTCAACAGTCCTTTGCGAGGAAGATGAAATATCACAGCAGTCATCCTGCTGCAAAGCGGATAACTGAGGCCTTGACAACTATGTTGGTGTTAGACGTGCGTCCGGTATCCGCCGTTAGTTCACAGGGAACTAGACAATTTATTGAGGCAGTGTGCCCCCGTTACCAAATACCATCTAGGTTCCACTTCTCTAGGCAGGCGATACCGAGAATGTACACGGACGTCAGAAAAAGACTCACCAGTGTCCTAAAAAATGCAGTTGTACCCAATGTCCACTTAACCACGGACATGTGGACAAGTGGAGCAGGGCAGGGTCAGGACTATATGACTGTGACAGCCCACTGGGTAGATGTATGGACTCCCGCCGCAAGAACAGCAGCGGCAGCACCAGTAGCAGCATCTCGCAAACGCCAACTCTTTCCTAGGCAGGCTACGCTTTGTATCACCGCTTTCCAGAATACGCACACAGCTGAAAACCTCTTACGGCAACTGAGGAAGATCATCGCGGAATGGCTTACCCCAATTGGACTCTCCTGTGGATTTGTGGCATCGGACAACGCCAGCAATATTGTGTGTGCATTAAATATGGGCAAATTCCAGCACGTCCCATGTTTTGCACATACCTTGAATTTGGTGGTGCAGAATTATTTAAAAAACGACAGGGGCGTGCAAGAGATGCTGTCGGTGGCCAGAAAAATTGCGGGACACTTTCGGCGTACAGGCACCACGTACAGAAGACTGGAGCACCACCAAAAACTACTGAACCTGCCCTGCCATCATCTGAAGCAAGAAGTGGTAACGAGGTGGAATTCAACCCTCTATATGCTTCAGAGGTTGGAGGAGCAGCAAAAGGCCATTCAAGCCTATACAATTGAGCACGATATAGTAGGTGGAATGCACCTGTCTCAAGCGCAGTGGAGAATGATTTCAACGTTGTGCAAGGTTCTGATGCCCTTTGAACTTGCCACACGTGAAGTCAGTTCAGACACTGCCAGCCTGAGTCAGGTCATTCCCCTCATCAGGCTTTTGCAGAAGAAGCTGGAGACATTGAAGGAGGAGCTAACACGGAGCGATTCCGCTAGGCATGTGGGACTTGTGGATGGAGCCCTTAATTCGCTTAACAAGGATTCACGGGTGGTCAATCTGTTGAAATCAGAGCACTACATTTTGGCCACCGTGCTCGATCCTAGATTTAAAGCCTACCTTGGATCTCTCTTTCCGGCAGACACAAGTCTGCTGGGGTTGAAAGACCTGCTGGTGAGAAAATTGTCAAGTCAAGCGGAACGCGACCTGTCAACATCTCCTCCTTCACATTCTCCCGCAACTGGGGGTGCGAGGAAAAGGCTCAGAATTCCGAGCCCACCCGCTGGCGGTGATGCAGGGCAGTCTGGAGCGACTGCTGATGCTGACATCTGGTCCGGACTGAAGGACCTGACAACGATTACGGACATGTCGTCTACTGTCACTGCATATGATTCTCTCACCATTGAAAGAATGGTGGAGGATTATATGAGTGACCGCATCCAAGTAGGCACGTCACACAGTCCATACTTATACTGGCAGGAAAAAGAGGCAATTTGGAGGCCATTGCACAAACTGGCTTTATTCTACCTAAGTTGCCCTCCCACAAGTGTGTACTCCGAAAGAGTGTTTAGTGCCGCCGCTCACCTTGTCAGCAATCGGCGTACGAGGTTACATCCAGAAAATGTGGAGAAGATGATGTTCATTAAAATGAATTATAATCAATTCCTCCGCGGAGACATTGACCAGCAGCAATTGCCTCCACAAAGTACACAGGGAGCTGAGATGGTGGATTCCAGTGGGGACGAATTGATAATCTGTGAGGAGGGGGATGTACACGGTGATATATCGGAGGGTGATGATGAGGTGGACATCTTGCCTCTGTAGAGCCAGTTTGTGCAAGGAGAGATTAATTGCTTCTTTTTTGGGGGGGGGGTCCAAACCAACCCGTCATATCAGTCACAGTCGTGTGGCAGACCCTGTCACTGAAATGATGGGTTGGTTAAAGTGTGCATGTCCTGTTTTGTTTATACAACATAAGGGTGGGTGGGAGGGCCCAAGGACAATTCCATCTTGCACCTCTTTTTTCTTTTATTTTTCTTTGCGTCATGTGCTGTTTGGGGAGGGTTTTTTGGAAGGGACATCCTGCGTGACACTGCAGTGCCACTCCTAAATGGGCCCGGTGTTTGTGTCGGCCACTAGGGTCGCTAATCTTACTCACACAGTCAGCTACCTCATTGCGCCTCTTTTTTTCTTTGCGTCATGTGCTGATTGGGGAGGGTTTTTTGGAAGGGACATCCTGCGTGACACTGCAGTGCCACTCCTAAATGGGCCCGGTGTTTGTGTCGGCCACTAGGGTCGCTAATCTTACTCACACAGTCAGCTACCTCATTGCGCCTCTTTTTTTCTTTGCGTCATGTGCTGATTGGGGAGGGTTTTTTGGAAGGGACATCCTGCGTGACACTGCAGTGCCACTCCTAAATGGGCCCGGTGTTTGTGTCGGCCACTAGGGTCGCTAATCTTACTCACACAGTCAGCTACCTCATTGCGCCTCTTTTTTTCTTTGCGTCATGTGCTGATTGGGGAGGGTTTTTTGGAAGGGACATCCTGCGTGACACTGCAGTGCCACTCCTAAATGGGCCCGGTGTTTGTGTCGGCCACTAGGGTCGCTAATCTTACTCACACAGTCAGCTACCTCATTGCGCCTCTTTTTTTCTTTGCGTCATGTGCTGATTGGGGAGGGTTTTTTGGAAGGGACATCCTGCGTGACACTGCAGTGCCACTCCTAAATGGGCCCGGTGTTTGTGTCGGCCACTAGGGTCGCTAATCTTACTCACACAGTCAGCTACCTCATTGCGCCTCTTTTTTTCTTTGCGTCATGTGCTGATTGGGGAGGGTTTTTTGGAAGGGACATCCTGCGTGACACTGCAGTGCCACTCCTAAATGGGCACGGTGTTTGTGTCGGCCACTAGGGTCGCTAATCTTACTCACACAGTCAGCTACCTCATTGCGCCTCTTTTTTTCTTTGCGTCATGTGCTGATTGGGGAGGGTTTTTTGGAAGGGACATCCTGCGTGACACTGCAGTGCCACTCCTAAATGGGCCCGGTGTTTGTGTCGGCCACTAGGGTCGCTTATCTTACTCACACAGTCAGCTACCTCATTGCGCCTCTTTTTTTCTTTGCGTCATGTGCTGATTGGGGAGGGTTTTTTGGAAGGGACATCCTGCGTGACACTGCAGTGCCACTCCTAGATGGGCCAGGTGTTTGTGTCGGCCACTAGTGTCGCTTAGCTTAGTCATCCAGCGACCTTGGTGCAAATTTTAGGACTAAAAATAATATTGTGAGGTGTGAGGTATTCAGAATAGACTGAAAATGAGTGGAAATTATGGTTTTTGAGGTTAATAATAATATGGGATCAAAATGACCCCCAAATTCTATGATTTAAGCTGTTTTTTAGTGTTTTTTTAAAAAAACACCCGAATCCAAAACACACCCGAATCCGACAAAAAAAATTCGGTGAGGTTTTGCCAAAACGCGGTCGAACCCAAAACACGGCCGCGGAACCGAACCCAAAACCAAAACACAAAACCCGAAAAATTTCAGGCGCTCATCTCTATTTGTAAGGCACTACTAGGGTTCTAATAGCGATGTATAAGGAGGAAAACAAGCATCTGGATACAAACAGACATTATAAATTCATATAGATACATAATTACAGTGTGCAGTTAGCATAAACACATAGTTGCCGACACTCCTGCATTATGCTGGAGCCTCACATTTCCCCGGCCAGTCTACCACTGCCTCGGAAAGTACCTCCAATCCCCCGGTATCCCCCAGCCCCATGTAAAATCCAGGTCGCACATGTGTGACCTCTGACACGATGGGGGCGGAGGTTGATACGGCCGTTCACCGCGGCGCAGGCCATGTAGCCGCACACCAATGCCTACAAGCGGTGATCTCCCTGCCTCCCGTTCACTAGTGCAGGGCAGGCACGGAGATCACATGCGATGAGACAGCTCCGGCGGCAGCAGCAGCGGATCCCCGTCCCCTTCCGCCCCTGCACAAATGGAAGCAGTGAGATGTCTGTGAGGGGGAGTGATAGCAGGACAGGCCAGGCACAGAGAGCCGCTCTGGCAGGAAGATTCCTTGAGCTTGGAGGTGGCTTGAGAAGGAGTGCCTGGTCCCAAGGTGAGTGTGTGGTTCTACCCACAGTGTGTGTGTGTGTGTGTGTGTGTGTGTGTGTGTGTGTGTGTGTGTGTGTAGGGTGGCCCTGACACCTGTGTGTGTGGTCTGGCACTGACCTGTTTGTGTGTGTGTAGTCTGGCACTGACCTGTTTGTGTGTGTGTAGGATGGTAATGACTCCTGTGTGCAACTGCAGGACAGCAATCAGAGCGCCAGTAGACATGCCCATAGATGGAGCTAGACACGCCCCCTTAGAGGTTTGCCGTGCACACTGTCATACAGTATAGAATCTCCTGGCCTGAATCTGTTTTTTGAAAGTAGGCAAGTATGCATAAGCATGTATAGAAGATGAAGGCGTGAGGGCACTGCTGATACAGTTTACAATCTATAGAGGTGGCTCTTGCACTTCTGATATTCTGTTCAAGCACTTTTTTATCCAGAAATACAAGGTCCACAGGGGAGAATCAAAATTCAGAGACAAAGGGCCTGATTCATAGATATAAATTAGATTCATAGCTGCTCCTTCAGTGTATGCCCATTTCATGAGAAGAGTGATTAGTTAATGGATGATATCAAACTTCATCTGTGTGCATATGCATTGTATGACACATGCACTGTCTGCAATTGCACTGTACTGTGGGCCTAATTCAGTAAGGATAGCAAATTCTGCTAATTAGCAGAACGTGAAATCCTTTTCCTAGCATTCTGGGGTCATGCATCGTTGGGCAAGGCCGCCCAGCATGCTGACCGACGCCTCACCTCCCTTGATGAAGCAGAAATTGCGATTGCTTCGCAATTTCTGCTTCATCGTAGAAATTAGTGATGGCTCCTGCTGGTGCCCGCAGAAGCCTCGCCGCCATGTTCACGATCGCGGTGGCTGTGTGTGATGTCATGCTGCTGCCGTGATCATGCTCCCGACATGCCCCCATTTGGCCGCCAACGCTATGCGTCCCTGTCCATATTGGCACTGCTATCTATAAGACAGCACACCGATATGCGGGAGCAATGTATGAACAGTAAGCAGCTATCGATTTCGGCAGCTGCAGATGGCGTAGCCCTATCTCCACAGAAGGGACAGAGCTGTATCTGGCTCTGGCGGGTGCTTGCTCTGGGCTGCATGTGCGTGAGTCAGGGACGTGCAGCAGGGGCTGCAGGGGAGGCAGTGCCTCACCTGTCATAATGTTTAATATAATACAAAGAAGATATTTATAACACATATTCTGTGTCTTAAATATCTTCTTTGTATTTTTCCAATTCTATTTGATACGAAAAAAGAGCCAATTGTGGGTGGGAGGCAGCGAGAGCTCTGCCTCCCACTGTCAATGATAAAGTGAATGAGGTTGGAGGCGGACAGGGGGCGGGGCCAAGCTGCGGGCACAAAAAGCCCATTCAAAAATCATGAGAAGCGGCACCAGCAGACCTGCCTCAGTGACAGGGTACGTGCCTTCAGCCCACATGAAAGCACGCTCCTGTCAGTCAGGCAGACATGATTGGACAGCACTGATCTGTCTCTCCCCCTTCCCAGTGTCACCGGCTCTCTCCCTGCCCAGCGTCTCTCCCTGCCCAGCGTACTGATACCTGACCCCCCCCCCCCCCCCCCCTCTCCCTTGCAGCCGCCGGGTGCCAATATCCCGACCTCCCCCACACACCTTTACCGGAGCTTGCAGACATGGGAACATATACCTGTGTGCGCACGGGGGGCGCCTGGAACGGACAGGCACCCCCCCACTGACTCACGCCGGATGCCGACTACTATCCTCTCCCCGCCAGTCAGGACTGCATTACTGCCCGGCTGGTGGCCGCCCGGGATAATCACGGGTGCCCCACATCGATGTACTGTGCTATCGCAGGGAAAGTTTGGTCTGACGGTACTCCGGGACTGTGCCCCTTGATTGCCGTGCTCCCCCGCAATGTGGACTAACTGCAATTGCCGCTGCTCTAGTCTGAGCCGCCATGGGTTGTATGCTGGTGGAGTCCGCTGGGGAAGCATTACGTTCTGACAAAGGAGCAGCAGGCAGTGCAAGAGAGCAGGTGCTGAGTGTGCAGGGGCTGATCTGGATGTCAGATGGCACCCATCATGATACTCCTGTCCAATGTGGCTCGGCTGGTGCTGGGTGAGTGTGTACCCTGGAGAGGCGTGGGAGGGCATAAAGTATAATATGCTTGTCTTTACTGTGAAGCCAATATGGCACTGTACATAATAATAGTAGCTGACGGCACTCAGGGGACTATTTACTAAGCCTTAGATGGAGATAAAGTCAACGGTGATAAAGTACCAGCCAATCAGCTTCTAACTGCCATGACACAGGCTGGGTTTGAAAAATGACAGTAAGGAGCTGATTGGCTAATACTTTATCTCCGTTGACTTTATCTCCATCCAAGGCTTAGTAAATAGACCCCTTAGTGTTGTTGTTGTTGTTGTTGTTGTTGTTGTTATTGGCAGTTGTAGTAGGCATAGAGAGAGTCACTGCTATTATACAGTATATTGTATTACATTCTACTAGTATATTGGTTCAGGAGTCTCTACTCTACCAACTCCCACCCCCACAAATACACCTCCATCCATACACTTGCCCAAGCTGCCATTACCCTTCTCTCTTCGCGGACACCTGATTAAGGGCCATCGCTTAATAAAAAAGGGGGCTTAGCTTTACGGGATCCCTGTTACGTTACGTCACTCCGGGGGGTGTCCAGCATCTCCAGAGATGCTGGCTGCCTCCAGAGGCTAGGCTGGTGCAGTGACAGCTCTTAATCTGTGACAGGAGCCGAGTGCTGCAGGAGATTATCCTAGCTCCTGTCACTGTAGAAGAGCCAGCACTTTGGTGTCATCCCTCTGAGGGTGACAGCCTTGGTGCGGTCCGCAACCCCTGCACCTGGGTTGTGACGCCACTGGGTAAGGTGCATATGGAATAGAAACGAATGCCAATAGGTGGTGCTAGACATGCCCCTCCGACGGTGCACCCTCTAATAAAATGTGCTCCGCATGCCTATGCCTGCCCCCTCCCCCTCCTGGAGCTTGCTGCCGTGGGTACTTATACCCCCACCTCCTGGAGCTTGCAGCTGCAGGAACTAGTGCCTGATCTCCGCCCCAACCCCCCTGGAGTTTGCAGCCACGAGTACTTATACCTGCCCTGTACCCCTCCTGGAGCTTGCAGCCGCAGGTACTTGTGCCTGATTCCCCATCCCCACCGGAGCGTGCAATCGCTGGCAGCAGGAATCACCCTTCCCTTGAGCTTCCTCGCTCCTTCCCCGGAACTTACAGCCGCGGACTGGGAGTCAGTGAGGGCCAGAGGGATTGGGGTAAGTGAATGCTGGAGGAGGGGTTGGGGTCAACAAGCGAATAACCCCCTCCCCACCTTTTACCCCCATGTGTGCCTCTCCAGCCACAGACTTCACCGCACGTCACTGACACACAGCTGCCTGCTGGGGACTGCAGCTCTCAACAGGATGCCAACAGAGAAACAGGTTACAGGTCCACCGCCATCCATGTCCATCTGAAATCAGGACACTAGGGCATCCCGCGGGTTGCACGTCCAAATTCTGTGATGAAACAGAATATTTGACTCACAAAGATTGTAGAAAGAGGTATAAGGTATTTTACATACAATACCAAGATTTTTTTTAGCACCAACTACAATCTTTGTACTTTTCTTTACTTTTGTTCACCTACACTATATATTTAGTTTAGAATAAATTACATTATTTTATATACATAAAACTATTGTACTTCTCTATCAACAATTTATATCCTATATAGTAGCGCCAGAGGTTCCTTTTCTTTCATTTTTGCTACTAAGTTTATAATGTAAATCTGTACTGTCCACTGTGTTCATTGAGGTGGGTACACAATGAAGATTTGATTTGCATCATTACGGCGTTCGGAATCCCTGAAGTCAGAATGCTGACGCTGGAATCCTAACACTGTTCACAATGCTGATGCCAGGGGCAAACGCTGAATTTAGTGAGGGGGGTTTCTGTGAGGGGTGAGGGGGGTGTCTATGTATATGTATGTATATATACATATATATATATATATATACAGCAAAAAGATGAGGCGGCACTCAGAGACTGGAATATCAAAGTGACTTTAGTGCAAAAACTGCATCAGCAAAGCAACGTTTCGGGGTATTTCACCCCTTCGTCAGGATAACAATACAGTGTGTGGACAAATATATTTATAGACACACTCACCCCCTGCGACCTCCCCCATGCCTGGCTCCCGCTGGCCGCGCCATTCCGGGCCCGTTCGTCCGCCCACCTGGAGTGATCTCTTCCGCCGGAAGTGGCATCACATGGTGACGTCTCGGGTCCCGTCCGCGTTACCCCGGTAACACTGTAACAACAAAAACAGTAACGTGTTTACAGAAACACCACTGATAGTTTGCCAGAAGGTGTGAACTAACTATATAGTGTAAGAGGACATTCAATGTTGTCCATGTCTCCTACGGTACTAGAAACATAAGTGTTAGCCATAGACCACATGCTTTAAAAAAACCGTGCAGACAAACTAAATAAAAAACTAAAAACATAAACAAATAGTGCAAAGCCATGAGCCCACTCTATAATATGGGTCTCTAAAAACAGTGTTCACATCAATGAACGACATAGCAACCCAAAGGCTGCTGTGTATAACAAAATCAGTATATACAGATCCTCACACCTGCTGGACTTACAACGGTGTTGGTGTATACAGAAAAATATATATCCCACCATGTGACATAAAACCCCTTATTAAAAGAACAATCTTATAATTTGGGCCACAGGACCCCCACTAAAACCTTATGTTGCAGTGCCTTCCCAATCTACTCTACATACAACATGACAACATTAAAGCACATGTAAACTCTACACGAAAGGGAAACTGTACATTATTTCACTTAATACCCCCTAATTAATCCACAAAAAGGCTTTCACCTACAGCGGCCTATCCCTCTCATGTGTCCCTAACCTAGAGGAAATTGTTGAGGCCCAATGATTCATTCAGCCCCTTGGGTCAGAGGGTATCCAACCTATTGATCCATCTAGATTCTAATTGAAGCAGCTTAAGGGCCCTGTTTTTCTCCCTGATGGACTCCGGTACATGGTCAATTACCTGATATCTTAGGGTTGCCATGCCATGCTTAAGGTCAAGGAAATGGCGGGCCACAGGTTGGTCACTGGACCCAGTATTGATAGCAGCCCTAATGGCCTGTCTGTGTTGCGCCATCCTTACCTTAAACTGGCATTCCGTCTTGCCTATGTAGTAGAGTCCGCTAGGACACATAATTACATAAATGACGAATTTCGAATGGCAAGACAGTGGCCAATTGATCGTAAATTTCTTGGCTGAATGTGGATGTCCAATGACATCACTCGTGGACATGTAGCTGCAAGTTGTGCACCCAATGCACTTATAGCAGCCATTGGCTCTGCTCAGGAAATGTTGCGGGGCCTTTTTCTTAAATTTACTGAGATCAGTTTTGACCACTAGGTCCTTGATGTTTTTACCCCTCCTGTAGCTTGGCATGATCCTCGTGTGCTTTAAAAATCTCAGGTCAGGGTCAGAGGTGACAATGGGCCATAGTGCCCTAGCCCTTCTGCTGGTGTGACGGCTGTTTGTGTCATATGTATTGACCCACGGGAGCCGATCCTTGCTTTTTGGGGAAATCACGTTAGTGAGTAACTTGGATCTTTCTTGTGATAGTGCTTTAGCACAAGCTGATTTTAATAAGGGCAAAGGGTATCCCCTTTGTAAGAATTTGTGCTCCATGAGATCCAATTGTGTCTCAACATCCTCAGCTCGGCTGGTAATTCTACATACCCGTAAAAACTGCGAATAGGGTAGCCCATGAGTGGAAGGAGTGGGATGAAAACTGCTGAAACGTAAGATGGTGTTCCTATCCGTTGGTTTAGTGAATAGGTTGGTGATGATCTCACCATTGCAGATGCTAATAGAGATGTCCAAAAACTCAATGTGTGTATGGCTGCTGTTCATAGTCAACTTAATGGGACTGGAAGACTTATTCTGTTCCATAATGATGTCACGGAGTGTGTGCTCACTCCCCGTCCAGAACATCAATAAGTCGTCTATGTACCGGTAGTATAGGAAAATTGGATACCCTCCGACCCAAGGGGCTGAATGAATCATTGGGCCTCAACAATTTCCTCTAGGGTAGGGACACATGAGAGGGATAGGCCGCTGTAGGTGATAGCCTTTTTGTGGATTAATTAGGGGGTATTAAGTGAAATAATGTATAGTTTCCCTTTCTGTGTAGAGTTTACATGTGCTTTAATGTTGTCATGTTGTATGTAGAGTAGATTGGGAAGGCACTGCAACATAAGGTTTTAGTGGGGGTCCTGTGGGCCCAAATTACAAGATTGTTCTTTTAATAAGGGGTTTTATGTCACATGGTGGGATATATATTTTTCTGTATACACCAACACCGTTGTAAGTCCAGCAGGTGTGAGGATCTGTACATACTGATTTTGTTATACACAGCAGCCTTTGGGTTGCTATGTCGTTCATTGATGTGAACACTGTTTTTAGAGCCCCATATTATAGAGTGGGCTCATGGCTTTGCACTATTTGTTTATGTTTTTAGTTTTTTATTTAGTTTGTCAGCACGGTTTTTTTAAAGCATGTGGTCTATGGCTAATACTTATGTTTCTAGTACCGTAGGAGACATGGACAACATTTAATGTCCTCTTACACTATATAGTTAGTTCACACCTTCTGGCAAACTATCAGCGGTGTTTCTGTAAACACGTTACTGTTTTTGTTGTTACAGTGTTACCGGGGTAACACGGACGGGACCCGAGACGTCACCATGTCACTCCAGGTGGGCGGACGAACGGGCCCGGAATGGCGCGGCCAGCGGGAGCCAGGCATGGGGGAGGTCGCAGGGGGTGAGTGTGTCTATAAATATATTTGTCCACACACTGTATTGTTATCCTGACGAAGGGGTGAAATACCCCGAAACGTTGATTTGCTGATGCAGTTTTTGCACTAAAGTCACTTTGATATTCCAGTCTCTGAGTGCCGCCTCATCTTTTTGCTGTACATGTATGGGGTGCTTACCCTAGTGGAGGGCACCAGAGCAAGATAGCCCTGTGGGGCGGACCGAGTGCCGGCGTTTGGTGTGGATAGATTGCGTTACCAGCGGCTGCCGGAGGCAGGAGCTCCGGCTTCCGGCGCTGTCACTGTGCGCTATGGGAGAGACGTCATGACATCTCTCCCATAGTGCCGAGGAGCGGGCGGCGAAAGAGGACTGCAGCAGTCTGGAAGCGGGGCTCGGTAAGTATTGTGAGTGTTTTCTTCCTTAGCGGCGCATCTACGGGGGGCATCTACTGAGGCAAACTACTGGGGGGGCATCTACAGGGGGCAAACTACTGGGGGGAACTACTGGGGCAAACTACTGGGTGGCATCTACTGGGGGCATCTACTGGGGGACATTATTACTGGGGGCCAACTACAAGGGGGCAAGCTACTGGGGCAAACTACAAGGGGGCAAGCTACTGGGGGCAAACTACAAAGGGGCTAACAACTGGGGGCAAACTACAGGAGGGCATTACTACTGGGGGCAAACTACAGGAGGGCATTACTACTGGGGGGGCATCTGCTGGGGGACATTATTACTGGGAGCCAGCTACAAGGGACAAGCTACTGGGGGCAAGCTACTGGGGGGCAAACTACAGAAGAGCATTACTACTGGGGGCATAACTATAGGAGGGCATTACTACTGGGGGCATAACTACAGGAGGGCATTACTACTGGGGATCATTTACTGGGGACATTATTACTGGGGGCCAACTACAAGGGGGCAAGCTACTGGGAGCAAGCTTCTGGGGGCAAACTACAGGAGGGCATTACTACTGGGGGGCATCTACTGGTGGACACTATTACTGGGGGCTAACTACAAGGGGGCAAGCTTCTGGGGGCAAACTACAAAGGGGCTAACTACTGGGGGCAAACTACAGGAGGGCATTACTACGGGGAGCAAACTACAGGAGGGCATTACTATTGGGGGCATAACTACAGTAGGGCATTACTACTGGGGACATAACTACAGGGGCATTACTACTGGGGGCATAACTACAGAGGAATTACTACTGGAGGCGTAACTACAGGGGCATTACTACTTGGGGGCATAACTACAGGGGCTAAACTACTGGGGGCATTACTACTGGGGCTAAACTACAAGGGGGCAAAGTACAGGGGGCATTATTGCTGGCGGCTAAACTACAAGAAGGTTAACTACTGAGGCTAAACTACTGGGGGCATTAACACTGGGAGGCTAAACTAAAGGGGGGTGGGGTAAACTACTGGGGTCATAACTGCAGGGGCATTACCACTGGGGGCATAACTACTAGGGCTAAACTACATGGGGCTGAACGAATGGGGGCATTAGTACAGGCAACATTACAACTGGGGGCAATACTACAGAGGGGCATTACCATTAAGGGCATTACTACTGGGGGCCCTTCTAATGAGGGCATTGTAAAGAGGGCACTTCATAAGGGGCATCACTCCTGGGGACATAAGGGGCACTACTATTGCGGGCATTGCATAAGGGGCAACACTATTATGGGGTCTATATTAGTGATGTGCACCGGAAATTTTTCGGGTTTTGTGTTTTGGTTTTGGGTTCGGTTCCGCGGCCGTGTTTTGGGTTCGACCGCGTTTTGGCAAAACCTCACCGAATTTTTTTTGTCGGATTCGGGTGTGTTTTGGATTCGGGTGTTTTTTTCAAAAAACCCTAAAAAACAGCTTAAATCATAGAATTTGGGGGTCATTTTGATCCCAAAGTATTATTAACCTCAAAAACCATAATTTACACTCATTTTCAGTCTATTCTGAATACCTCACACCTCACAATATTATTTTTAGTCCTAAAATTTGCACCTAGGTCGCTGGATGACTAAGCTAAGCGACCCTAGTGGCCGACACAAACACCGGGCCCATCTAGGAGTGGCACTGTAGTGTCACGCAGGATGTCCCTTCCAAAAAACCCTCCCCAAACAGCACATGACGCAAAGAAAAAAAGAGGCGCAATGAGGTAGCTGTGTGAGTAAGATAAGCGACCCTAGTGGCCGACACAAACACCGGGCCCATCTAGGAGTGGCACTGCAGTGTCACGCAGGATGTCCCTTCCAAAAAACCCTCCCCAAACAGCACATGACGCAAAGAAAAAAAGAGGCGCAATGAGGTAGCTGTGTGAGTAAGATAAGCGACCCTAGTGGCCGACACAAACACCGGGCCCATCTAGGAGTGGCACTGCAGTGTCACGCAGGATGGCCCTTCCAAAAAACATTCCACAAACAGCACATGACGCAAAGAAAAATTAAAGAAAAAAGAGGTGCAAGATGGAATTGTCCTTGGGCCCTCCCACCCACCCTTATGTTGTATAAACAGGACATGCACACTTTAACCAACCCATCATTTCAGTGACAGGGTCTGCCACACGACTGTGACTGAAATGACGGGTTGGTTTGGACCCCCACCAAAAAAGAAGCAATTAATCTCTCCTTGCACAAACTGGCTCTACAGAGGCAAGATGTCCACCTCATCATCATCCTCCGATATATCACCGTGTACATCCCCCTCCTCACAGATTATCAATTCGTCCCCACTGGAATCCACCATCTCAGCTCCCTGTGTACTTTGTGGAGGCAATTGCTGCTGGTCAATGTCTCCACGGAGGAATTGATTATAATTCATTTTAATGAACATCATCTTCTCCACATTTTCTGGATGTAACCTCGTACGCCGATTGCTGACAAGGTGAGCGGCGGCACTAAACACTCTTTCGGAGTACACACTTGTGGGAGGGCAACTTAGGTAGAATAAAGCCAGTTTGTGCAAGGGCCTCCAAATTGCCTCTTTTTCCTGCCAGTATAAGTACGGACTGTGTGACGTGCCTACTTGGATGCGGTCACTCATATAATCCTCCACCATTCTTTCAATGGTGAGAGAATCATATGCAGTGACAGTAGACGACATGTCCGTAATCGTTGTCAGGTCCTTCAGTCCGGACCAGATGTCAGCATCAGCAGTCGCTCCAGACTGCCCTGCATCACCGCCAGCGGGTGGGCTCGGAATTCTGAGCCTTTTCCTCGCACCCCCAGTTGCGGGAGAATGTGAAGGAGGAGATGTTGACAGGTCGCGTTCCGCTTGACTTGACAATTTTCTCACCAGCAGGTCTTTCAACCCCAGCAGACTTGTGTCTGCCGGAAAGAGAGATCCGAGGTAGGCTTTAAATCTAGGATCGAGCACGGTGGCCAAAATGTAGTGCTCTGATTTCAACAGATTGACCACCCGTGAATCCTTGTTAAGCGAATTAAGGGCTCCATCCACAAGTCCCACATGCCTAGCGGAATCGCTCCGTGTTAGCTCCTCCTTCAATGTCTCCAGCTTCTTCTGCAAAAGCCTGATGAGGGGAATGACCTGACTCAGGCTGGCAGTGTCTGAACTGACTTCACGTGTGGCAAGTTCAAAGGGCATCAGAACCTTGCACAACGTTGAAATCATTCTCCACTGCACTTGAGACAGGTGCATTCCACCTCCTATATCGTGCTCAATTGTATAGGCTTGAATGGCCTTTTGCTGCTCCTCCAACCTCTGAAGCATATAGAGGGTTGAATTCCACCTCGTTACCACTTCTTGCTTCAGATGATGGCAGGGCAGGTTCAGTAGTTTTTGGTGGTGCTCCAGTCTTCTGTACGTGGTGCCTGTACGCCGAAAGTGTCCCGCAATTCTTCTGGCCACCGACAGCATCTCTTGCACGCCCCTGTCGTTTTTTTAAAAATTCTGCACCACCAAATTCAAGGTATGTGCAAAACATGGGACGTGCTGGAATTTGCCCATATTTAATGCACACACAATATTGCTGGCGTTGTCCGATGCCACAAATCCACAGGAGAGTCCAATTGGGGTAAGCCATTCCGCGATGATCTTCCTCAGTTGCCGTAAGAGGTTTTCAGCTGTGTGCGTATTCTGGAAAGCGGTGATACAAAGCGTAGCCTGCCTAGGAAAGAGTTGGCGTTTGCGAGATGCTGCTACTAATGCCGCCGCTGCTGTTCTTGCGGCGGGAGTCCATACATCTACCCAGTGGGCTGTCACAGTCATATAGTCCTGACCCTGCCCTGCTCCACTTGTCCACATGTCCGTGGTTAAGTGGACATTGGGTACAGCTGCATTTTTTAGGACACTGGTGAGTCTTTTTCTGAGGTCTGTGTACATTTTCGGTATCGCCTGCCTAGAGAAGTGGAACCTAGATGGTATTTGGTAACGGGGGCACACTACCTCAAGAAATTGTCTAGTTCCCTGTGAACTAACGGCGGATACCGGACGCACGTCTAACACCAACATAGTTGTCAAGGCCTCAGTTATCCGCTTTGCAGCAGGATGACTGCTGTGATATTTCATCTTCCTCGCAAAGGACTGTTGGACAGTCAATTGCTTACTGGAAGTAGTACAAGTGGTCTTCCGACTTCCCCTCTGGGATGACCATCGACTCCCAGCAGCAACAACAGCAGCGCCAGCAGCAGTAGGCGTTACACGCAAGGATGCATCGGAGGAATCCCAGGCAGGAGAGGACTCGTCAGAATTGCCAGTGACATGGCCTGCAGGACTATTGGCATTCCTGGGGAAGGAGGAAATTGACACTGAGGGAGTTGGTGGGGTGGTTTGCGTGAGCTTGGTTACAAGAGGAAGGGATTTACTGGTCAGTGGACTGCTTCCGCTGTCACCCAAAGTTTTTGAACTTGTCACTGACTTATTATGAATGCGCTGCAGGTGACGTATAAGGGAGGATGTTCCGAGGTGGTTAACGTCCTTACCCCTACTTATTACAGCTTGACAAAGGCAACACACGGCTTGACACCTGTTGTCCGCATTTCTGTTGAAATACCTCCACACTGAAGAGCTGATTTTTTTGGTATTTTCACCAGGCATGTCAACGGCCATATTCCTCCCACGGACAACAGGTGTCTCCCCGGGTGCCTGACTTAAACAAACCACCTCACCATCAGAATCCTCCTGGTCAATTTCCTCCCCAGCGCCAGCAACACCCATATCCTCCTCATCCTGGTGTACTTCAACACTGACATCTTCAATCTGACTATCAGGAACTGGACTGCGGGTGCTCCTTCCAGCACTTGCAGGGGGCGTGCAAATGGTGGAAGGCGCATGCTCTTCACGTCCAGTGTTGGGAAGGTCAGGCATCGCAACCGACACAATTGGACTCTCCTTGTGGATTTGGGATTTCGAAGAACGCACAGTTCTTTGCGGTGCTTTTGCCAGCTTGAGTCTTTTCAGTTTTCTAGCGAGAGGCTGAGTGCTTCCATCCTCATGTGAAGCTGAACCACCAGCCATGAACATAGGCCAGGGCCTCAGCCGTTCCTTGCCACTCCGTGTGGTAAATGGCATATTGGCAAGTTTACGCTTCTCCTCCGACAATTTTATTTTAGGTTTTGGAGTCCTTTTTTTACTGATATTTGGTGTTTTGGATTTGACATGCTCTGTACTATGACATTGGGCATCGGCCTTGGCAGACGACGTTGCTGGCATTTCATCGTCTCGGCCATGACTAGTGGCAGCAGCTTCAGCACGAGGTGGAAGTGGATCTTGATCTTTCCCTAATTTTGGAACCTCAACATTTTTGTTCTCCATATTTTAATAGGCACAACTAAAAGGCACCTCAGGTAAACAATGGAGATGGATGGATACTAGTATACTTATGGATGGACTGCCGAGTGCCGACACAGAGGTAGCTACAGCCATGGACTACCGTACTGTGTCTGCTGCTAATATAGACTGGATGATAATGAGATGAAATCAATATATATATGTATGTATATATAATATCACTAGTACTGCAGCCGGACAGGTAGATAATATATTTATTAGGTAATGATGACTGATGATGGACCTGCTGGACACTGTCAGCTCAGCAGCACCGCAGACTGCTACAGTAAGCTACTATACTATAGTAGTATGTACAAAGAAGAAAGAAAAAAAAAAACCACGGGTAGGTGGTATACAATTATGGATGGACTGCCGAGTGCCGACACAGAGGTAGCTACAGCCGTGGACTACCGTACTGTGTCTGCTGCTAATATAGACTGGATGATAATGAGATGAAATCAATATATATATGTATGTATATATAATATCACTAGTACTGCAGCCGGACAGGTAGATAATATATTTATTAGGTAATGATGACTGATGACGGACCTGCTGGACACTGTCAGCTCAGCAGCACCGCAGACTGCTACAGTAAGCTACTATACTATAGTAGTATGTACAAAGAAGAAAGAAAAAAAAAAAACACGGGTAGGTGGTATACAATTATGGATGGACTGCCGAGTGCCGACACAGAGGTAGCTACAGCCGTGGACTACCGTACTGTGTCTGCTGCTAATATAGACTGGATGATAATGAGATGAAATCAATATATATATGTATGTATATATAATATCACTAGTACTGCAGCCGGACAGGTAGATAATATATTTATTAGGTAATGATGACTGATGACGGACCTGCTGGACACTGTCAGCTCAGCAGCACCGCAGACTGCTACAGTAAGCTACTATACTATAGTAGTATGTACAAAGAAGAAAGAAAAAAAAAACCACGGGTAGGTGGTATACAATTATGGATGGACTGCCGAGTGCCGACACAGAGGTAGCTACAGCCGTGGACTAACGTACTGTGTCTGCTGCTAATATAGACTGGATGATTGATAATGAGATGAAATCAATATATATATGTATGTATATATAATATCACTAGTACTGCAGCCGGACAGGTAGATAATATATTTATTAGGTAATGATGACTGATGACGGACCTGCTGGACACTGTCAGCTCAGCAGCACCGCAGACTGCTACAGTAAGCTACTATACTATAGTAGTATGTACAAAGAAGAAAGAAAAAAAAAAACCACGGGTAGGTGGTATACAATTATGGATGGACTGCCGAGTGCCGACACAGAGGTAGCTACAGCCGTGGACTAACGTACTGTGTCTGCTGCTAATATAGACTGGATGATTGATAATGAGATGAAATCAATATATATATGTATGTATATATAATATCACTAGTACTGCAGCCGGACAGGTAGATAATATATTTATTAGGTAATGATGACTGATGACGGACCTGCTGGACACTGTCAGCTCAGCAGCACCGCAGACTGCTACAGTAAGCTACTATACTATAGTAGTATGTACAAAGAAGAAAGAAAAAAAAAACCACGGGTAGGTGGTATACAATTATGGATGGACTGCCGAGTGCCGACACAGAGGTAGCTACAGCCGTGGACTAACGTACTGTGTCTGCTGCTAATATAGACTGGATGATTGATAATGAGATGAAATCAATATATATATGTATGTATATATAATATCACTAGTACTGCAGCCGGACAGGTAGATAATATATTTATTAGGTAATGATGACTGATGACGGACCTGCTGGACACTGTCAGCTCAGCAGCACCGCAGACTGCTACAGTAAGCTACTATACTATAGTAGTATGTACAAAGAAGAAAGAAAAAAAAAAACCACGGGTAGGTGGTATACAATTATGGATGGACTGCCGAGTGCCGACACAGAGGTAGCTACAGCCGTGGACTAACGTACTGTGTCTGCTGCTAATATAGACTGGATGATTGATAATGAGATGAAATCAATATATATATGTATGTATATATAATATCACTAGTACTGCAGCCGGACAGGTAGATAATATATTTATTAGGTAATGATGACTGATGACGGACCTGCTGGACACTGTCAGCTCAGCAGCACCGCAGACTGCTACAGTAAGCTACTATACTATAGTAGTATGTACAAAGAAGAAAGAAAAAAAAAAAACACGGGTAGGTGGTATACAATTATGGATGGACTGCCGAGTGCCGACACAGAGGTAGCTACAGCCGTGGACTAACGTACTGTGTCTGCTGCTAATATAGAGTCTAGACTGGATGATAAATTATTGATAATGAGATGAAATCAATATAATATCACTAGTACTGCAGCCGGACAGGTACTATATATATTTATTATGTAATGACTGATGACGGACCTGCTGGACACTGTCAGGTCAGCAGCACCGCAGACTGCTACAGTAAGCTACTATAGTAGTATGTATAAAGAAGAATGAAAAAAAAAAAAACCACGGGTAGGTGGTATACAATATTATATATATATATATATATATATATATATATTATTATATATATACTATACTACTATACTACTTGCTGAAGTGATATAGATTAGATAGTGTGACTGTGTATTGTATTAATTATCTGACTTGTGGGGGAGACACTGACAGTGGGGAGCAGTTAGAGTCTGAGAGCAGGACTCAGGAGTACATATAACGTACAGTGCACACTTTTGCTGCCAGAGTCAGTGCCACACTGCCATTGTTGTGACCACACTGACCACCAGTATAATAATATATTTTGTGATTGTCTGCTTAGGACTCGGAGTACTAGTTGCAAGTTGCAACGTGACCTGACCACCAGTTTAATAATCAATCACCACCAGTTTAATATATATATATATATATATATTAAACTGGTGGTGATTGATTATTAAACTGGTGGTCAGGTCACGTTGCAACTTGCAACTAGTACTCCGAGTCCTAAGCAGACAATCACAAAATATATTATTATACTGGTGGTCAGTGTGGTCACAACAATGGCAGTGTGGCACTGACTCTGGCAGCAAAAGTGTGCACTGTACGTTATATGTACTCCTGAGTCCTGCTCTCAGACTCTAACTGCTCCCCACTGTCAGTGTCTCCCCCACAAGTCAGATAATTAATACAATACACAGTCACACTATCTAATCTATATCACTTCAGCAAGTAGTATAGTAGTATAGTAGTACTCCTCCTAATAGTAATAATGCTCCCCAAAATACTGTGTCTCTCTCGTCTCTACTGTGTCTCTCTCTTCTCTAAACGGAGAGGACGCCAGCCACGTCCTCTCCCTATGACTCTCAATGCACGTGTGAAAATGGCGGCGACGCGCGGCTCCTTATATAGAATCCGAGTCTCGCGAGAATCCGACAGCGGGATGATGACGTTCGGGCGCGCTCGGGTTAACCGAGCAAGGCGGGAAGATCCGAGTCGCTCGGACCCGTGAAGAAAAAACTGAAGTTCGGGCGGGTTCGGATTCAGAGGAACCGAACCCGCTCATCACTAGTCTATATAAGGGGCACTACCACTGTGGGCACTAGCAGTACAGTGGACATTGCATAAGGAGCACTACTACTGTGGGCATTGTATAAGAAGCGCTACTGCGGTGGGCATTATGTGTATTATGGGGTGCTACTACTGTGGGCATTATTACTATTCTGTGACCACGCCCCTTTCTCTGACGTCCTAGTGGATGCTGGGAACTCCGTAAGGACCATGGGGAATAGACGGGCTCCGCAGGAGACTGGGCACTCTAAAAAAGAATTAGGACTACTGGTGTGCACTGGCTCCTCCCTCTATGCCCCTCCACCAGACCTCAGTTAGAATCTGTGCCCGGCTCGAGCTGGTTGCACACTAGGGGCTCTCCTGAGCTCTTAGTAAAGAAAGTATTTATTAGGTTTTTTATTTTCAGTGAGATCTGCTGGCAACAGACTCACTGCTACGAGGGACTTAGGGGAGAGAAGCAAACCGACTTGCTTGCAGCTAGCTTGTGCTTCTAGGCTACTGGACACCATTAGCTCCAGAGGGATCGAACACAGGCCCAGCCTCGGTCGTCCGGTCCCGGAGCCGCGCCGCCATCCCCATTGCAGAGCCAGAAGACGGAAGAATCCGAGGAGAAAATCGGCGGCTGAAGACTCCGGTCTTCATTAAGGTAGCGCACAGCACTGCAGCTGTGCGCCATTGCTCCCCATGCACACCACATACTCCGGTCACTGATGGGTGCAGGGCGCTGGGGGGGGGGGGCGCCCTGGGCTGCAATTAGATTACCTTAAAAATGGCAAAAAACACATAATATAGTCTAATAAACTATATATGTGTAAAAATCCCCTGCCATAATATAAATAAAAGAGCGGGAGAAGTCCACCATGAAAGGGGCGGGGCTATCTCCCTCAGCACACTGGCGCCATTTTCTCTTCACAGTTTCGCTGGAAGACAGCTCCCCAGGCTCTCCCCTGCAGTTTCCAGGCTCAATAGGGTAAAAAAGAGAGGGGGGGGGGGGGGCACTAAATTTAGGCGCAATACTGTGTATTATAGCTGCTATAGGGAAAATCACTTTGTGTAGTGTAAATCCCTGTGTTATATAGCGCTGTGGTGTGTGCTGGCATACTCTCTCTGTCTCCCCAAAGGACTTTGTGGGGTCCTGTCCTCAGTCAGAGCATTCCCTGTGTGTGTGCGGTGTGTCGGTACGGCTGTGTCAACATGTTTGATGAGGAGGCTTATGTGGAGGCGGAGCAGGTGCCGATAAATGTGATGTCACCCCCTGCTGGGTCGACACCAGAGTGGATGGATATGTGGAAGGTATTAACCGACAGTGTCAACTCCTTACATAAAAGGTTTGATGACATAACAGCTGTGGGACAGCCGGCTTCTCAGCCAGTACCTGCCCAGGCGTCTCAAAGGCCATCAGGGGCTCAAAAACGCCCGCTACCTCAGATGGCAGACACAGATGTCGACACGAAGTCTGACTCCAGTGTCAACGAAGACGAGACTAATGTACATTCCACTAAGGCTATCCGTTGCATGATTACGGCAATGAAAAATGTGTTGCACATTTCTGACATTAACCCAGGTACCACTAAAAAGGGTATTATGTTTGGGGAGAAAAAGCAACCAGTGGTTTTTCCCCCTTCAGATGAGTTAAATGAAGTGTGTGAAGAAGCGTGGGCATCCCCTGATAAAAAATTAGTGATTTCTAAAAAGTTACTAATGGCGTACCCTTTCCCGCCAGAGGACAGGGTACGTTGGGAGACATCCCCGAGGGTGGATAAAGCGCTCACACGCTTGTCAAAAAAGGTGGCACTACCGTCTCAGGATACGGCCGCCTTAAAGGAGCCTGCAGATAGAAAGCAGGAGGCTATCCTGAAGTCTGTATATACACACTCAGGTACTATACTGAGACCTGCTATTGCTTCAGCATGGATGTGCAGTGCTGCAGCAGCGTGGTCTGATTCCCTGTCTGATAATATTGATTCCCTTGACAGGGACACTATATTGCTAACCATAGAGCATATTAAAGACGTAGTCTTATACATTAGAGATGCACAGAGGCATATTTGCCGGCTGGCATCTAGAATAAATGCAATGTCCATTTCTGCCAGGAGAGTATTATGGACTCGGCAGTGGACAGGTGATGCGGATTCTAAAAGGCACATGGAGGTTTTGCCTTACAAGGGTGAGGAATTGTTTGGGGATGGTCTCTCGGACCTCGTTTCCACAGCGACAGCTGGGAAGTCGACATTTTTACCCCAGGTTCCCTCACAGCCAAAGAAAGCACCGTATTATCAGGTACAGTCCTTTCGGCCCCAGAAAGGCAAGCGGGTTAAAGGCGCGTCCTTTCTGCCCAGAGGCAGGGGTAGAGGGAAAAAGCTGCACCATACAGCCAGTTCCCAAGAACAGAAATCCTCCCCTGCTTCCACTAAATCCAACGCATGACGCTGGGGCTCCACTGGTGGAGCCAGGTGCGGTGGGGGCCCGTCTCCGGAACTTCAGCGACCGGTGGGTTCGCTCACAAGTGGATCCCTGGGTTCTACAAGTGGTATCTCAGGGATACAAGCTGGAATTCGAAACGTCTCCCCCTCGCCGTTACCTCAAATCAGCCTTGCCAGCTACACGACAGGAGGTAGTGCTGGCGGCAATTCACAAGCTGTTCCTCCAGCAGGTGATAATAAAAGTTCCCCTCCTTCAACAGGGACGGGGTTACTATTCCATAATGTTTGTGGTACCGAAACCAGACGGTTCGGTGAGACCCATTCTAAATTTAAAATCCTTGAACACTTATATAAGAAGGTTCAAGTTCAAAATGGAATCGCTCAGGGCGGTTATTGCAAGCCTGGAAGAAGGGCATTACATGGTATCACTGGACATCAAGGATGCGTACCTGCATGTCCCCATTTACCCACCTCACCAGGTGTACCTCCGTTTTGTGGTACAAGACTGCCATTACCAATTCCAGACGTTGCCGTTTGGTCTGTCCACGGCACCGAGGGTATTTACCAAGGTAATGGCCGAAATGATGATACTCCTTCGAAAGAAGGGAGTTATAATTATCTCATACTTGGACGATCTCCTTATAAAGGCGAGGTCCAGGGAACAGTTGTTGGTTGGAGTAGCACTATCTCAGTAAGTGCTTCAACAGCACGGCTGGATTCTGAATATTCCAAAGTCGCAGCTGGTTCCTACGACGCGTCTGCTGTTCCTGGGTATGATTCTGGACACAGAACAGAGGAAGGTGTTTCTCCCGGAGGAGAAGGCCAAGGAGTTGTCATCTCTGGTCAGAGACCTCCTGAAACCAAAACAGGTGTCGGTGCATCACTGCACGCGAGTCCTGGGAAAGATGGTAGCTTCTTACGAGGCAATTCCATTCGGCAGGTTCCATGCACGGATCTTTCAGTGGGATCTGTTAGACAAGTGGTCCGGATCGCATCTTCAGATGCATCGGCTGATCACCCTGTCCCCGAGGGCCAGGGTGTCTCTGCTGTGGTGGCTGCAGAGTGCTCATCTTCTAGAGGGCCGCAGATTCGGCATACAGGACTGGGTCCTGGTGACCACGGATGCAAGCCTCCGAGGTTGGGGGGCAGTCACTCAGGAAAGAAACTTCCAAGGACAATGTTCGAGTCAGGTGGCTTCCCTACACATAAATATTCTGGAACTAAGGGCCATTTACCATGCCCTAAGTCAGGCAAGACCCCTGCTTCAAAACCAGCCGGTGCTGATTCAGTCAGACAACATCACGGCGGTCGCCCATGTAAACCGACAGGGCGGCACAAGCAGGATGGCGATAGCAGAAGCCACAAGGATTCTCCGATGGGCAGAAAATCATGTGATAGCACTGTCAGCAGTGTTCATTCCGGGAGTGGACAACTGGGAAGCAGACTTCCTCAGCAGGCACGACCTCCACCCGGGAGAGTGGGGACTTCATCCAGAAGTCTTCACACTGATTGTAAACCGTTGGGAAAGGCCACAGGTGGACATGATGGCGTCCCGCCTCAACAAAAAGCTAAAAAGATATTGCGCCAGGTCAAGGGACCCTCAGGCGATAGCTGTGGACGCTCTAGTGACACCGTGGGTGTACCAGTCGGTTTATGTGTTCCCTCCTCTTCCTCTCATACCAAAGGTGCTGAGGATAATAAGAAAGAGAGGAGTAAGAACTATACTCATTGTTCCGGATTGGCCAAGAAGGACTTGGTACCCGGAACTGCAAGAAATAATCTCAGAGGACCCTTGGCCTCTGCCTCTCAGACAGGACCTGCTACAGCAGGGGCCCTGTCTGTTCCAAGACTTACCGCGGCTGCGTTTGACGGCATGGCGGTTGAACGTCGGATCCTGATGGAAAAGGGCATTCCGGTTGAAGTCATTCCTACGCTGATAAAAGCTAGGAAAGATGTGACAGCAAAGCATTATCACCGCATATGGCGAAAATATGTTGCTTGGTGTGAGGCTATGAAGGCCCCCACAGAAGAATTTCAGCTGGGTCGATTTCTGCACTTCCTACAGTCAGGAGTGACTATGGGCCTAAAATTGGGTTCCATTAAAGTCCAGATTTCGGCCCTGTCTATTTTCTTTCAAAAAGAACTGGCTTCACTGCCTGAAGTTCAGACGTTTGTTAAGGGAGTGCTGCATATTCAGCCCCCTTTTGTGCCCCCAGTGGCACCTTGGGATCACAACGTTGTGTTGGATTTCCTAAAATCACATTGGTTTGAGCCACTTCAGACCGTGGAATTAAAATATCTCACGTGGAAAGTGGTCATGCTTTTGGCCTTGGCTTCGGCTAGGCGGGTGTAAGAATTGGCGGCTTTGTCCTGTAAAAGCCCCTATCTGATCTTCCATATGGACAGAGCAGAATTGAGGACGCGTCCCCAATTCCTCCCTAAGGTGGTATCAGCGTTTCATTTGAACCAACCTATTGTGGTGCCTGCGGCTACTCGGGACTTGGAGGCTTCCAAAATGCTGGACGTAGTCCGGGCCCTGAAAATCTATGTTTCCAGGACGGCGGGAGTCAGAAAGACTGACTCGCTGTTTATCTTGCATGCACCCAACAAGTTGGGTGCTCCTGCTTCTAAGCAGACTATTGCTCGCTGGATCTGCTCAACTTGCACATTCTGCGGCTGGACTGCCGCATCCTAAATCAGTCAAAGCCCATTCCACGAGGAAGGTGGGCTCTTCTTGGGCGGCTGCCCGAGGGGTCTCGGCTTTACAACTTTGCCGAGCTGCTACTTGGTCGGGTTCAAACACTTTTGCAAAATTCTACAAGTTTGATACCCTGGCTGAGGAGGACCTTGAGTTTGCTCATTCGGTGCTGCAGAGTCATCCGCACTCTCCCGCCCGTTTGGGAGCTTTGGTATAATCCCCATGGTCCTTACGGAGTTCCCAGCATCCACTAGGACGTCAGAGAAAATAAGAATTTACTCACCGGTAATTCTATTTCTCGTAGTCCGTAGTGGATGCTGGGCGCCCATCCCAAGTGCGGATTGTCTGCAATACTTGTATATAGTTATTGCCTAACTAAAGGGTTATTGTTATGAGCCATCTGTTCGTGAGGCTCAGTTGTTATTCATACTGTTAACTGGGTATAGTATCACGAGTTGTACGGTGTGATTGGTGTGGCTGGTATGAGTCTTACCCGGGATTCCAAATCCTTTCCTTATTGTGTCTGCTCTTCCGGGCACAGTTTCCCTAACTGAGGTCTGGAGGAGGGGCATAGAGGGAGGAGCCAGTGCACACCAGTAGTCCTAATTCTTTCTTAGAGTGCCCAATCTCCTGCGGAGCCCGTCTATTCCCCATGGTCCTTACGGAGTACCCAGCATCCACTACGGACTACGAGAAATAGAATTACCGGTGAGTAAATTCTTATTTTCTTTGAGACCACGCCCATTTTTGCAGAGTGCGCAATACCTTTGTTACATGGGCGCAGTGGGGTGGGGGGTGAGTTCCACCACCTCTGAAGGACCACTTTAAGCACTGTATGTATATATATATATATATATATATCCAAGCAAGGACGTGGCACTCGTGCATAACAGAATCACATACTCATATGTAATTTGTAACGTTTCAGTGGACTCACCACTGTCGTCAGACGACAGTGGTGAGTCCACTGAAACGTTACAAATTACATATGAGTATGTGATTCTGTTATGCACGAGTGCCACGTCCTTGCTTGGATATATCTACTTGATTTTACGTAGGCACCGGCGGTGTACTTGGTTACATGGAGTGCCTTACCTGTTCCTCTTTATATATATATATATATATATATATACACACACAAATATATGTATATGTATTCATACATATATACACTAACACACACATGCATACATACATACATACATAAGCACACATACGTACATATATATATATATATATATATACACACATTGTTTTCCCCACCAGGGGCTGGGCGCAGATGGACAGCAGCGTGAGGAAGGAGGGAGCTGCTGTGGCTGAGCATGTGCAGCCAGCAGCTCCCCGCCGGGCATTCTGTAAGAAGAGAGCTACTGTACATACAGTGCAGTATCTCTCCGTTGAGGCAGCAGGTCCATGGTCGCGATCGTGGCTTTTGGCTGAGACGGGGACAGCTGTGTCTCTGTCTCAAAAATAGAAAATTCGGCTCATCAGGGGGGGTTTCCAGGTACTCGGAAACCCCCCCTGCGTGCGCCACTGGATGCCTGTATCCCAACTGCACTGGTAAGCCTTTGGGGGAGGGGGGAGGTTAGGTTTAGGCTGCAGGGTGGGAGTTTTAGGGTTAGGCACCACCGGGGAGGGTTAGGCTGCTGCAAAGGATGGTTAGGGTTAGGTCCTGAGCGTCGGGATGCCACTGTCAGTATTTTGCCTGCTGGAAACCCAGATGCCAGGATCCCAATAACATCTCCTCACAGCACATACAGTCCAGTGACGTGCTGTGAGTTGAGGTAGGTGAGAAAAAGCGATTCTAACGTATATGTTATACAGGGCCGTTTCTACAGGCGTGCGCGACGTGCATTTGCATGGGGCGCCCGCCGCTGCTCCTGCTGGCAGCTGCTGCCTTCAATCTCCTGTCTCCCCCCGCCCCTCCATTTTACTGAGCTCGCAGGGCGGAGTTATGCATTCTGACGCAATTGCGTCGTGTCGTCATGACGTCACACGTCGGGGGTTTAACTTTATAAAATGTAAACGCCGCGGAGGAGCAGGTGGGCGTTCTTTTTGAAGTGACAAGTGCGTCACTCAGGCGCCAGGGCAGGGCGGCTGACGGAGCGGAGTCGTCACTGGAGCTGGAGGCGGCTTTTCTAAAAGTGCGTGCGGCCCGTGGGCTGTGGTGGTGTTAGGGGAGGAGGACCGGGACCAGACAGGCAGCACTGCAGCAGATTTCACCAACCGCGCAGTGAGTATTCTGCAGCCAGCAGCCTCTCAGGATGGATTTGTTTCTTGGGGGGGGGGGAGGGGTGTAGGGAAATGTAGGCTTTAGATAGGAGCCAGCAAATATTTTTGTATTTTTTTTTTTGGGGGGGGGAAGGGGGGGGCAATGCGTGTCTTCATTTTCCAGGGTGGGGTTGGTGGGGTAGTGCATGTCATGGTTGGGATCCTGCAATTTCAATGTCACCCAGAGCCGTTTCTTGCGGCGGGCGAGGCGTGCATTCACACGGGGCGCCCGCCTTGGCTCTAGGTGGCTCAGTTTGCTGCTCCCACTCCTCCCCGTCATTACTACTCCGTTCGGGGTGCGGAGTTTTGTGCAATGATGCGTTTGCGTTGTGATGTCATGACGCAAATGTGTCAGTACACTAACCTCAGCCCCCGATGCGGAGTACTGATGGGGAGGAGGGGGAGCTGCCCGGGAAGCCTGCCAGCAAGCTAGGAGGAGGGAGAGGTGGGCCAAAGAGCGGGAAGCGGGAGGACCACTGCAAACGTAAGTATAACTCTTTCTTTTCTTTCTTTCTGGGGACTCTGACTGGGGACACTTACCTGCCATAATGTGTAAAACGGGGACACTTGCATGCCGTAATGTGTAAAACAGGGACACTTGCCTGCTGTCATGTGTAAAACGAGGACACTTGCATGCCGTAATGTGTAAAACGGGGACACTTGCCTGCTGTCATGTGTAAAACGGGGACACTTGCCTGCCGTAATGTGTAAAACGGGGACACGTGCCTGCCGTAATGTGTAAAACGGGGACACTTGCCTACCGTAATGTGTAAAACGGGGACATTTGCCTGCCGTAATGTGCAAAATGGGGACACTTGCCTGCCGTAATGTGTAAAACGGGGGACACGTGCCTGCCGTAATGTGTAAAACGGGGACACGTCACTGCCGTATTCTGTAAAACGGGGACACTTGCCTGCCGTAATGTGTAAAACGGGGACACGTACCTGCCGTAATGTGTAAAACGGGGACACTTGCCTGCCATAATGTGTAAAACGGGGACACTTGCCTTCCGTAATGTGTAAAACGGGGACACGTGCCTGCCGTAATGTGCAAAAACGGGGACACGTGCCTGCCGTAATGTGTAAAACGGGGACACTTGCCTACCGTAATGTGCAATACGGGGACACTTGCCTGCCGTAATGTGTAAAACGGGGACACGTGCCTGCCATAATGTGTAAAACGGGGACACGTGCCTGCCGTAATGTGTAAAACGGGGACACTTGCCTGCCATAATGTGTAAACGGGGACACGTACCTGCCGTAATGTGTAAAACGGGGACACGTGTCTGCCGTAATGTGTAAAACGGGGACACGTGCCTGCCGTAATGTGTAAAACGGGGACACTTACCTGCCGTAATGTGTAAAACGGGGACACTTGCCTGCCGTTATGTGTAAAACGGGGACACGTACTGCCTGCCGTAATGTGTAAATCGGGGACTCTTGCCTGCCGTAATGTGTAACACGGGGATATAATGTATCATGGGCATGTGTGGCATAATATGGGTCAGGGGGCATTACTGTGTGGGGCTTAATATGTTAGAATATTTTTTTTCCTGTGGTGGCTGTGATCTGTTTGTGCAGGGTCAAAAACTGGGGTGTAAGGTAGTCTTTCCAGACGAGGCCACACCCATTTTAATGAGACCACGTCCATTTTAACAAGGCCACACCCCTTTCCGGTTGCGCGTGCGCCTTAGGTGCGCGCAAATTCTTTATTTTTATATTTATGTGGGGATACATTTTTTATGCCAAAATGGGGGGGTGGGGGGGGGGGGGCACATTTCTAAATCTCACCCAGGGAGCCAAATTGCCTAGAAACAGTCCTGATGTTAAAGTTATGACTATATGCAGTATATGAAAAATACAAAGAATATATTAGAAATATCATCTTTATATTACTCTAATAATTTTTATAATCAAAACTCTGGAGTAATAATTCTTTGACCTCCTATCTTTTCTGCACATCTCTGATCAAAACTCACCAAATTCCCAGCAGTATATACTGCTGCACCAGGGTATAATGCCCACATTTAGCCTTGTGCTCATATATTGTGTGTAAATCTGGCTCTGGTTCTAGCCAGTGGCTCCTGAGCCATTTATCTCACCACACATTCCTGATACAGTCCACCTTGTAGAATCCTTGAGCAAGAATTTCCTGCTGTCTTTGGAGTCCATGTGTCTCTCTCTTTCAGCATCTCGTTAAGCATCTCCCAGACATTCTGGAAGACTAGGCAATTATGAATAAAAACAAGAGTCACGCAACAATAAGGCTAATCCATGCAGCGTTTTAAAAAGTGTGACAGAGTAGTAGCAAAGAGCCAAATTTTTAATTGACAACAGTTCAGATTTCCAGCTATGCATTTTTACAGGGGATAGTTCCAAAATTCTGTAGCCGTTTCCTGGTTATGCTCGAGGTGGATAATTCATGCAAAATTAAAACAAAAGTAGCCCTGCTTATTTTATGGCTTCTTTTATATTAAATATGCTTTTATTACACAAAGGCTTCCACTGCCAAGTATTACTCAGGTTTACACTTTTGTTTTGTTTTTTGTTATACTATACACAAATATTGTTGGCTCAGTGTTTTTAATAAGTAAAACAATGACTTTGAACCGACCCTTCTATAAAACACTTAGAGCTTTGTTCCTAAGTGGCTATGTTTATTGCATTCTGTAAACAGAAAAGTTAATTAAGGGTTGCATGAAAAATAATATTCTGCATATCTGCTTTGTTAATTTATTATAAAAAAGGCAAATGTGTTATTTATAAACATTTTTATCTCCAGAGTTCACCAAAGAACAACTTCCGCACCAAATGAGCTGTGTAAGCTCAATTATGTACTTTAAACAAAAAATCACAATAAATCTGTACAGCTGTTCTTAGTAAAGGATTACAGTGCAGTGTTTCTGTTTGAGGGAGGGCTCATTCATACCTACGCTATTTGCTTTAAATGTGTTTTCATCACATTAATAAACCCCTGAAATGAGCATTCAAATATGAAAACTGAGTAAATGTTGCCATTCACACTAATGCTTTCTAAAATGTTAATGCCGTGCTTAGAATTTTAGAAAGCAGTCCTTTTAATTCTCATGTGTGGCCACATGCAACCTGTGCAACATATTGCATTGAAAGAAAGGATTTCCTTCTGGGAGCAGGTTTAACCAGATAAATGCAGTGTATTGTCCAATCTGACAACAAATATTGATATAAAAAGTTTTTTCATTTGTTATCCTAGGAACATAAAAGGGTCACAAAGTAAAGTACACGAGTATGGTAGTTGACCAGAAATGATAAATGATGCGTTTAGATGAACGTGTGGCCGCATCATCAGATTCAGTTATGATTTTGTATAGCTTCACTGTAATGGAGTGGCAACACATGTAGCAGTACTTGAAATAATACCAGAAAGCAAAGAAATGTACAGATGGCGCTTCAATTCAAAGGTGCTGCAATCCACCAGCCGGGATGGTCACCAGTATCCCAAGATAGTTCAGTTTGTGTTCTAAAGTTTGCTGTGGTGCGCCCCCTGGGTTGATATGGGCATTTCCGACACCCCACCAACTCTGGTACGCGGGTCGGCCAATTTGTTGCGGATTTTAGATTTTATTTATTCATTTGTTGTTGATGGACACAGAGTTAATGTGACTTGCAATATTGCTACTTGTCAGAAAATTCTGATAAACTGTACTTCACTATATTTCATTTTCTCCTTCTATTTTGGGAATTCCATCTAATTTGGAGTGGGGAAGTGTTGCTGGATAGAAGGTTCACCCACACATATGAATATTCTCTCTTCGGACAGAAAAATACTGCCTATATCAACCCAGGGAGTGCACCACAGCAAACTTTAGAACACAAACAGTACTTGAAATAACACTATACAAAAACATGTTTGAGTCTGTTGACGTGGGGGTACACGTCCTGGAAAATGTGTCACTTATCTTCGGGCAAAGACAATAATTGTGATATTTACTGTACTAAAGGAATTCCGTGACCATTTTATTCTCCTTGGACAACAAATGAAAAAACTTTTAAATCATTATTTGTTGACGGACTGGACAATACGGTATCCGGACTATAGATCTACACTAAAAAGGTCTATAGTCAATAGGTCTACCACTAGTGGTAGACATGCATTAGGTCAACAGCATCAAAAGGTCGACATGGTCAAAAGGTTGACATGCAAAAGGTAGACAGTTCAAAAGATCTAGAGGGTTAAAATGTCGATGTGACAATGGTCGACACACATATACACACAAATTAAACTTTTTCATACTTTACCATCCACGTGGACTACGATTGGGATAGTAACCTGTGCCAAGTGCAGTGGTAGTGGAGCAAGGCACCTGCCCTGAAGCATGGGAGGAGACGTGGAACACTAATGGGGCTTGTTTGTGGCAGAAAGTGACAAAACACCCCAAAAAAACAATAAAAAATTATGTTTTCCATTTTTGTGTTGACCATTTACATGTTAACCTTTTGACACTGTTGACCTTTCCCTCTGTCTACCTATTCTACGTTTACCTTTTGACCATGTCGACATTTTGACCCTGTCGAGCTAATGCTTGGATATCATTAGTGGTAGACCTGTTCACTGTAGACCTTTTTAGTGTACATCTAATAATCCACACTTGGACAATACACTACATAGGTTAACACATAAAATACATTAATAAAACATGAATGCTTGAATGTGGCATCTTTGATTCAAGTGCTTTCTTTTTTGTTGCTGCTACAAGTAACTATGGTAAGTGAGCAAGGTCATAACATCTTGGACACTGTCTATTATTATTATTAATAATAATAATAATAATAATACATTTCACATTCAATTAAAGGCAGCTTTTTCAGGGAGAAAATGTTAGCTCAGCTGTCAGACAACAGTCAAAACAATGTAATGAGATTGCGGAATATGTTTAATGATGACATATTGCAGTCTTAATATTTTTTCTCTTTTTTTATTTAAAGTTTAAGCAAAAATTGCTTTTTTGATTGTTAAGAAATCAAAACACAAAGTTGCTCTTACGGTTATATTTAAGCTATATCCAGATTACTTTAAGTGTTTCAGATTGACTTAGTAAGTAGTATACATTTGATATATACTTTTACTTATCAGAATTTATAACATATAGATGTTGACCTCAATTCAACATCAAATATTTCAGCAATGCGAAGGTTAATGAATGGTGGCATCTTCATTCCAACTATTGCATTTAAAAAAAAAAACAAATTAAACATCTTACTTTAGTATACAAGTTGCAAACTTGTTAGCATCATTGATTGTTCTGGTACAGTAATCATCTTACCCATTTCTCAGTAATTCTCTAGGAATTGAATTGAACCAAAGCTATTCTTTAGAAATGCAAACAGCACCTCGTAAATGGGCTTAACTGACAGAAGAGTCATTAACTGAGCATCTGCATTATTTCTGTTTGGCCACAGGCACTATGAAACAATTATGGCAAATGCCATTTGTTTGAGTTAATTCAAATAAATATACTGTAAAAAATGTTTGTACACCTCCAAAAAATGCACACATTAAATAACCACTGCTTAGAATTTCAATAGTCTTGAAAACCCCATGCGTTGTCTTTGAAGCTAAAAGTAGCTTGATAGTCTTTTGCTTTCATTCACTCATTCTTCACACATCTCCAAGCCCTACTTAGGAGGAATAACTATTGCAGGTTGTCCCCTTTTCGGCCTCCACATTAGCACCTGTGCATCATTAGCATTAGGCTTCACCAGTGCATTGGGTGGGATTGGCTCCATGCGACTTAAAATCCTTGGTTGCTCCTGCTGAGTCCTACCCACCAATCTGGCCCGCTTGCCCAACATTTGAGATGGATCCACCTCAATATCTACCCTCATCCTCCATTTAATTGTTTGTAGAATAATCTTCTCCTTGGTGTTCGCATTCATAGCTACCAACCATGTTGTAAAACTTTGGTCTCTTTTGATTCTCGTAAGCAAAGGTACATTGCTTTCACTGACAGGCACTGCCCACGTTACACTGGGGTAGAAGTTGTCATTCATGCTGACGGAGAACCTGGAGATTTTGCTTGTAGGACCCATCAGAGTCACAGTTTCAGTGGTATTCCCATACCAAGGGTAGCTTACACCGTCCGAATCACTGATGGCTTTTACCCGTCCTTCCCTCAAATCAGGAAGCTCCCAGCTTGACCTAGGCAGATATGAAAAACAACTAATCAGGTAAAAGAAATATTATGTAAACATAATCAGATTCCAATAAACCTGTATATCACTCCACATTCATAATAATCAAATCTATCCATAGAAGCCAACTGTGTAGGTTCTATGCTTGCTTAAGCACAAATGTTAAACTTTTCTAAATTGTATTTTCTGCATTAGTGCCATACAAGAAAAAATTAAGTTATAACTACAAGACCAATCTCTTAGGAGATTCTCTGTTCTGAAAATTCTAACACAAGCATAAAGCTAGGTACATGCCAGACAGATAAGAGGAACAATTCACTTTTTTTTCCCTTTGGCAGATGACATCTGATTTATTGTATACACACTACACAATTATTGTTCCTATCTGAACAATAAAGAACATTGTAGTGAAATGCACTTAATCGGCCCAACCGTGTACACACTATGGGGGTCATTCCGAGTTGTTCGCTCGTTATTTTTTTCTCGCAACGGAGCGATTAGTCGCTAATGCGCATGCGCAATGTCCGCAGTGCGACTGCGCCAAGTAAATTTGCTATGCAGTTAGGAATTTTACTCACGGCATTACGAGGTTTTTTCTTCGTTCTGGTGATCGGAGTGTGATTGACAGGAAGTGGGTGTTTCTGGGCGGAAACTGGCCGTTTTATGGGTGTGTGCGAAAAAACGCTACCGTTTCTGGGAAAAACGCGGGAGTGGCTGGAGAAACGGAGGAGTGTCTGGGCGAACGCTGGGTGTGTTTGTGACGTCAAACCAGGAACGAAACTGACTGAACTGATCGCAGATGCCGAGTAAGTCTGGAGCTACTCAGAAACTGCTAAGAAGTGTCTATTCGCAATTCTGCTAATCTTTCGTTCGCAAATTTGATAAGCTAAGATTCACTCCCAGTAGGCGGCGGCTTAGCGTGTGCAAAGCTGCTAAAAGCAGCTTGCGAGCGAACAACTCGGACTGACCCCCTATATTTGTGGCATGATATCGGCTCATTGGGACCAACAAATGGCATGTATCACTGCTGATGCCAGGAACTGTTCTGATGGGTTTGTGAATTACCGCCGGCCTTGGGTGCTGTGTGTACACTCTTGCAGTGATCAGACCAGAGGCGCTTTAAGAAAGGAGGGGGCCTGTGTGCAGTCTCTAATTGGAACCCCTCCTCTCCGGTGGTGCAGTAGACTCTGGCATTGTACCAAGCTGTCGCTTTGTAAATATACTCTGCAGACTATGAGAATATGCTGTCTTCTGCATGTTACTGAAATACAAAGCTATTTGGAGCAGGCTTGTTCCACATTTATTGTATATTTTTGCATGGTTTATGAGGAATACGATTCAGTATAGCAATATAGCATACCATGTATTAAAATAATAGACATCAGGTTGATAGTAAGATTTTTATGCATCGAGCAATTCATGTAATAAAATAACTAATATAAATATAACATAAAGCCTTTTTCAGATCTGCTCTAAATATGCACACTGCAGGTTTCTAGTCACGTAATGCCTCCAGGGTAGAAGAACAATCTGGAAAGAATGGTGAAGAACATTTCTTAAACAGAATCCCTATGCATAGAAACTAATTAAAAAAGGAATTACTTTTTTTTTTTATATAAATCTACCTTAGTAACAAGTGAAGTCTCTTATTGGCATTGTGATCTTGCTGCAACTTACCTATGTTTTAAGTTTCAGTCTATGGGGGTAATTCAGAGTTGATCGCAGCAGCAAATTTGTTAGCAGTTGGGCAAAACCATGGCCCTCGCTCCGAGTTGATCGCTCGCTAGCTATTTTTTGCAGCCCTGCAAACGCATAGTCGCCGACCACAGGGGGGTGTATTTTCGCTTTGCAAGTGTGCGATCGCATGTGCAGCCGAGCGGTACGAAAAAGTTTTCTGCAGTTTCTGAGCAGGTCTGAATTTACTCAGCCCTTGCGATCACTTCAGCCTGTCCGGTCCCGGAATTGACGTCAGACACCCGCCCTGCAAACGCCTGGACACGCCTGCATTTTCCCTACCACTCCCAGAAAACAGTCAGATGACACCGATAAACGCCCTCTTCCTGTCAATCTCCTTGCGAACAGTTGTGCGAATGGATTCGTCGCTAGAAGAATTGCACAGCAACTATGCTGTTTGTACCTGGACGACTCGTGTGTTCATTGCGGAGCATACGCATGCGCAGTAGTAACCTGATCGCTGTGCTGCAAAAAACGTCAGCAAGCAATCAACTCGGAATGAGGGCCCATGTGCACTGTAGGGGGTTGGGGGCAGATATAACACGTGCAGATAGAGTTAGATTTGGGTGGGGTGTGTTCAAACTGAAATCTAAATTGCAGTGTAAAATAAAGCAGCCAGTATTTACCCTGCACAGAAACAAAATAAATAACCCACCCAAACCTAACTCTCTCTGCAAATGTTATATCTGCCCCCCCTGCAGTGCACATGGTTTTGCCCAACTGCTAACAAATTTGCTGCTGCTATCAACTCTGAATTACCCCCTATGTACCTTGCATTGGGTGGCATGATTGTGCTCCAGTTTCTAAATGTCCCTAACAGTTGTGGTGCAATGTACTTCTTAAAATGGAGTTTGGGGTCTCTCAGTGCCATCAGGGTGTGCCTAAACCCCCAGAGGAACCATAGAACCATGCTGCAGTTCTCAGGAGTCATGGGCTGCCTAATTGGGTACAATGAAATGACTATAGCAAACAGCATGGCTCAGGTCCAGAACAAACACAGTACTTTGATAGAGGTATGGGGAAGACAAAAATACAAAGATTACAGCGTTAGTGCGCAACAAAATTCCCCCACAATGCAGCTATAGTTTCTGTGTGTGAGTAAGCAACCAAATAACTCAAAATACGAAGAATAGAAAGGAAAATACACAAAAGCTATTCAGCGCTAAAGGGAAAACCACATTCATCAAGTGTAATAAATTACACCACCACTTCACAAAATCCTGTGAGTGTATTACCACTTATTTTACTTATATAATTATGGTTTGATAGATACAGTCCTGTCCGTCCTTAGGATACCACAAATCGTCTAAAAGATGAAAGACATATAATAGTGCAGATTGATTTGAATATGTGTGAATTTTTTATTGCACGATGTACACTTACAAACAAGTGCTTTGTATAGCGTATTGAATCATCCACACAGGCAATGCAGCAAAGGACCTTTTCAGGATATCCAAGGCGTTGTGTAGAATACCATAAAAACAAAAACAAAAAAGGTGCAAAAAATAGTACAGAAAGATAAAAACAATAGCAGCTTTAATACAATATTGCACTTACAAACATTTGTTAATGTATAGCATTAACAGAATCCACAAGGCAGTGGATTCTGTTAATGGGGATTCTGGTCCCAGCTCCTGATAATCCCCAAGAAGATGTCCAAGGGTACTCTGTAGCTCACTTCCGGATAGTGAGCTCAGTTCAGCAGCGTGAGCACCAAAGTCCAGCAAAAGTGGATAAAACAATCATACCATCGCTAAACGCGTTTCAGACTAAGCGTCCTTCTTCAGTAGCGTGGTATGAATCACTGAGTCCGTTCTTTTAAAGGAGGTTAATTGACCGGACAGGTGTTCAGAATTCGGAATCCCTGCATTCCCGTTCACTTCCTCACACGCTTAACCGGAACCGGAAGTGACGTAACATATGCGTTCCGGAAGTTATCATTATGCGTTCCACAAGTCCGTTTTCCTTGCTACGGTCTCTGGCGGGGTATACTGTCAAATCCCATAATATTGCTAATGTAAATAGAACGGAATTAGAGCATCCTTTGTTGACTCAACGGACACAATTCATCCATTGTATATAAAACATAAAAAACATAACAATAATACAATTAGATTCCTTAATATTTTAAAAAAAAAATGCAATCTAAAAAAAAACAAAAAAAAACAAAGAGAAGAATATTAAATAGGATACAGATAAATTACAGTTAAAAAGCAGAAATTGCGCATGCTGGGCGGCCGAAGGCCGTTGTATTGTAGCGATCGCCTCTGCCTGATTGACAGGCAGAGGAGGTCGCTGGGCGAGAGGGGGCTGAACGGCGGCGTTAAGCAGCCGTTTAGGGGGCGAGGTCCAGCCAACACAGGCGTGGCCGGACCGTTGGGGGGGTGAGCCACGGCGGCTCCGTGACGTCACACACAGCCGTTGCGACCCGGGCAGCGAGAAGGTTCTCCCGGCCAGCCGCAGGAGCTGCGCTGGCCGGGAGTTACTCCTGAAATGCAAAAGCATCGCCACTGTGCGATGCTTTTGCATTTCTGTGGGGGAAGGGGGCGGCACTGACATGCGGGGCGGACTAGCCCTGTGCTGGGCATCCCCCCGCATGTCTGAGTAAATTTAGCACAGCTATGATCAACTCGGAATGACCCCCATAGTTTTTTTAAAGATAAAGCAAAAGTGTTGTCTTCGAAAGGTGAACATCGAATAAAAACTTTGCTTTATTAGATACAAATAATAAAAGCATAGGATATTTTATTTGCATCTAATAAAAGTTTTAATTTGATGTGCTCCTTTACAAGACAACACTTTTGCTTTCTTAACTTTTGAGTCTATACCAGTTGTCATTAAGCAGCACACCCGTTAGCGTAGTATTAAAATTAACAAGAATATGGGGATTCACTAATAATTTTGTGACAATTAAATACATGTGCAGAAGAGTTGTTCTATGTATTAAAATGTATAAACTTTTTACCTACCAAACAGCTCCTTTAGTACCTCTACTTTGTCAAAGTCTCCCATCCACTCCCACTATCTGTTGGGGTCCCATAAGGCTCTATTCTCAGCCTTTTGTATTTATCACTGCTTTACACCTTCTCTTGGATAACAAACATACTTATTCAGCAGCCAAATCCACCTCTCCTCCCCTGACCTCGCACTTGACTTTGCTACCAAATTTGTTATTCATGTATCTATCACCATTTCTCGCCTTGAATACAGTAACCTGCTCCTACTACACCTGGAATTCCCCAAAGCATCTCTCCTGCTTCTATCCACGAAATGCTGCAGAAAGGATGATCTTTCCTTCTCACTGCTCCACATCTGACATACTACTCTGCAGATTCCTACAGCAGCTCCCCATGTCCTCCTGAACCCAAATCAAATGACTCACCTTTACATACAGTACCAAGCCCTCAAAACTACCTATTCATGCACATGACATCTTATTTCAAAATATGGTTTCTCTTGCAGACCAATGGAGATGGATCACAACAAGATCCCTTTCTGGCTGGGGTGTCTCATTGAGGGAAACAGGCTAATGCCATCTGCAGACAGTGTTAACCAGCATGCTTTGGTTTACGGCTCTTGTTTTCTGTGGGGGTGGCTTCTGCAAGGGATGGTGGCAGGGGCGTAGCCAGAACTTTGTGGGCCCCATAGCAACATTTTGAAAGGGCCCCTCTCCCAATGCTTGTAGGGAGACAACTTTCCACAGCAGTTGTTAATTGTATGCCCCGTAATAGTGCCCTAGTTCATTTTCTAAACCATAGTAGTGCCTTAGTTACTTTTATGTCCCATCGTAGTGCCCTAGTTTATTTTATGAACTATAATAGTGCCCTAGTTCACATTATGTCACATTTTAGGTCTGCCAGTACCCCCAATTTACATTATGACATTCACTGTTCCCAGTTCATATTGTGCCGCATTACAGTACCCCCGATTCATACTATGCCACACTATACGTCCACTTTTTGTTATGCCACATTACCGTGCCCCAATTTATATTATGTACCATTATAAAGACCTTTATGTTCATTTTATACCAAATTACAATGAGCAGGACTAGTAGTGTAACTGGATATATTGTAGGCCGCAATGTGAAAGTTTGTAAGCGCCCCTATGTACAGGGCCGGTTCCAGGCCTACTAGCGCCCTGAGCGAGAAAATGTCAAAATGCCCCCCCCCACCATGCGTGCGCGCTCCAGGAAAAGTGGCCATGGCCTTTATATAACCAAACTATAAATAAATATATTTTCACACCCCCTCTACACACACAATTAGCAGCCTTACACATAACGCCAACAGTAGTGTTCCTTGCACATAAAGGGGGTCATTCCAAGTTGATCGCAGCCAGCAACTTTTTGCTGCTGGTGCGATCAACTAATCTGCGCCTATGGGGGAGTGTATTTTAGCTTAGCAGGGCTGTGAAAGCTTGTGCAGCCCTGCTTTGCTAAAAAAGTTTTGTGCAGCTGAAAAGTAAGCCTGGACCTACTTACCCTGTGTGACGGATCCAGCGATGTTCCTCCTGGCTTTGACATCAGACATCCACCCTCCGTTTACCTGGACACGCCTGCGTTCGGATGACCACTCCTCGAAAACGGGCTCCAACGCTGAGTATCCGCCCCGGAAAGCCTCTCCGCTGTCAATCTTCTTCTGTCCAGCGCAGTCTTTATTTTTCGCTGGGCGATCCGTTGCCGAAGTGCGTGCGCATTTCCGACCCGCATGCGCATTTCCGACCCGCATGCGCAGTTCCGACCCATTTCGCACCGCAGCGAAGAACTGCTGCGTGCGAACGGGTCCGAATGACCCCCAATGTCTTCGGTATAGTGTCAGACACATAATAACCCCAGTAATGCAGTGCCAGATACACATACGCCCCCAGTAGTGCCAAATACACATACAGTACCAAATACACATTATATGCCCCCAGCAGTGCCAGATACACATATGCCCCCAGCAGTGCAGTGCCAGATACACATTATATGCCCCCACAGTGCCAGATACACATTAAATGCCCCCAAAGTGCCAGATACACATTAAATACCCCCACAGTGCCAGATACACATCAAATGCCCCCCCCCCACAGTGCCAGATACACATTAAGTTCCCCCACAGTGCCAGATACAGACTGTATGCGCCCACAGTGCCAGATACATATTATATGCCCCCAGCAGTGCCAGATACACATTATATGCCCCTAGCAGTGCCAGATAGACAATATATACCCCCAGCAGTGCCAGATAGACATTATATGCCCCCAGCAGTGCTAGATAGACATTAGATGCCCCCAGCAGCTCCAGATAGACATTAGATGCCCCCAGCAGTGCCAGATAGACATTATATGCCCCCCACAGTGTCAGATACACATTGTATGCCCCCACAGTGCCAGAGACACATTATATGCCCCCACAATGTCAGATACACGTGTATTCACAGTTTCAGAAACACATAATATGCCCCCACAGTGCCAGATACACATGCCCCCCCACAGTGCCAGATACATACGCCCCCAAACAGTGCCAGATACATATGCCCCCCACACAGTGCCAGATACATATGTCCCCCACACAGTGCCAGATACACATGCCCCCACAGTGCCAGATACATATGCCCCCCACACAGTGCCAGATACATATGTCCCCCACACAGTGCCAGATACCGATGCCCCCACAGTGCAAGATACATATGCCCCCCAAACAGTGCCAGATACACATGCCCCCCACAGTGCCAGATAAATATGCCCCTCAAACAGTGCCAGATACACATGCCCCCAAAGTGCCAGATACATATGCCAACAAACAGTGCCAGATACATATGACCCCCACACAGTGCCAGATACATATGCCCCCCAAACAGTGCCAGATACATATGCCCCCCACAGAGTGCCAGATACATATACCCCCACACAGTGCCAGATACACATGCCTATTACACAGTGCAATATATACACATGCCTGGCCATTGTAGTGCTGCTCTCCAGCGCACACCAGAGTCCTCACCCAGCAGCACGCAGGCATGCCAGGATGCACACAGAAGAGGAGACCCAGCGTCAGCAATCCGGGGGAGCCGGACAGCAGCCACCAGAGTCTGCCCGATCCCAGACCGGACCGCAGCGGGGGGAGAGCCGGCGGGGGACCAGGGGTTGCAGAACGGGGAGAGCTGAGGAGGGGGAGCTGCAGAGCAGGGAGATCTTGGCAGACGCTGGCAGACAGCAAGCCAGAGCAGCCTGAGGATACCCCGCGCATCCTGTGTCTTGGGGAGTAGATTCTGCAGTGTGACAGCCAGCACTGGCAGCCAGCAGGTGCAGAGTGGGGAGAGCTGGGGGAGGGGGAAGCACGGTGTAGGGGGAGCGGAGCACGGGGGGGGGGGTGCAGAGCGGGGAGAGCAGAGGGAGACAGCTGCTGCTGAGAGCCGGGGGAAGAGGCACGGTGTACGGGGAGGGCGGTGGAGAGCCAGCCCTGCCTATGTATAACCCAGTGGTGAAAAATTTATATTTAACAACTGTAACTGTGACAGGGAGGGTGGACCCCCTCAGCTCTGGGCCCCATAGCAGCTGCACTCCCTGCACCTACGGTAGCTACGCCCTTGGATGGTGGACATAAAGCAGGAGATATTTGCAATATAGCCTGCTTTTCTAATATTATTACATACCGGTGACACTTAATTCTACCCTTACAACAGTTTCCACAAATTTTAAGAGCAGAATTGATTAATACATGGACCTCATATAATATTTTTTTTCGATTATAGAACAGAGCCCACGTTTTTATGCTTCCTTTCAGAGCATAATCCCATCCTAGCATTGCCCTCCTGCTGCCAGTCCTTGTCTCCCACACACCATCCTAATTTGTCTGTGTATAATGCAGCTCTCATGTTTACAAATTACATACACAATGCTAGAGTTTTAACTTTTTCAATGGTTCACTTTGATGGGGAATGCATTAATTCAGCTGTACCTAAAAATATACATCAAATTATATTCCGCAATGTTAGATTAATTGTATTCTGATTTGTCATCTCATATACAGTATGTGTGTACCCTTGGTTAAGTTTATTAATTTACAGTTCAATCAGTGCCAATGCAGATAATTAGCGGAAAAAAACAAGTGTCATGGGGGCAGATGTATTAACCTGGAGAAGGCATAAAGAAGTGATAAAGCAGTGATAAGTGCAAGGTGATAATGCACCAGCCAATCATTACTAATTTGAAAAATGACAGTTAGGAGCTGACTGGCTTGTGCGTTATCACCTTGCACTTATCACTACTTTATCACTTCCTTATCCCTTCACCAGGCTTAATACATCTGCTCCATGGAGCCAAATCAATGGTACTGTAGGTAACTGCTGCAATACGGGTGTTGCATGCCTCCCAACATCTTAAGAAGGCAGCCCGGACACCCTCGCACCCAGCCAAAAAGGGGCATGGTTTTATGGAAGTGTCTTGATCGCAAACCATGCCCCTGTACTTCGTCACTGTGTGGGTATGCCCAGCGCTCTATGAGCTGCTGGAATGCCCCCAGTCCCTCTGTCTCTCGTGAAAAGATGCTGTGCGCATGCGCACAGCGTCTATTCACCGCTGCCCTGCTCTGCTAAGCAGGGCAGCGAGTGACAGGAACCTCCCAACTCCCCCCTCCCGCGGGACACTGCGACCCATGGGTGGGACAGCGAGACAGTTGGGAGGTATGGTATTGTGTTCTACTCATGGAACCACATACATAAACAAAGCATCCTATCCAGACATGATACAGGACCAGTATATTAAACACAGAAAAGGAGCGACGTAGAAGAAGGAAACTAAGGGGGTATCCAATTACAGGTGAAAACAAAGTTTTCACGATTTTATACAATGTTTTACTCGTATTTTTTTTAGTGATGAGCGGGTACGGTTTCTCGGAAACCGAACCCCCCCGAACTTCACCCTTTTTACACGGGTCCGAGCCATACTCGGATTCTCCCGTATGGCTCGGTTAACCCGAGCGCGCCCGAACGTCATCATCCCGCTGTCGGATTCTCGCGAGATTCGGATTCTATATAAGCAGCCGCACGTCGCCGCCATTTTCACTCGTGCATTGGAAATGTTAGGGAGAGGACGTGGCTGGCGTCCTCTCCGTTTATTCATTGTTGAGTTGATGCAAATATTTGTGCTTGCTTATATCATTGTGGGAACTGGGGAGCAGCTTTATATTAATATAGGAGGAGTACAGTGCAGAGTTTTGCTGATCAGTGACCACCAGTTTTATCCGTTCTCTGCCTGAAAAAGAACGCTCCATATCTGTGCTCAGTGTGCTGCATATATCTGTGCTCACACTGCTTAATTGTGGGGACTGGGGAGCAGCTGTATTATATAGCAGGAGAACAGTGCAGAGTTTTGCTGACAGTGACCACCAGTATACGTTGTCTGCCTGAAAAACACTCCATATCTGTGCTCAGTGTGCTGCTTTATTGTGGGGACTGGGGAGTCGGGACCACCAGTATAATATTATATAGGAGGAGTACAGTGCAGAGTTTTGCTGACCAGTGACCACCAGTATATATAGCAGTACAGTACGGAAGGCCACTGCTGTACCTACCTCTGTGTCGTCATAAAGTATACTATCCATCTACATTCTATACCTGTGGTGCATTTCAGTTGTGCAGTTTGCTGACACAGTGACCACCAGTATATATAGCAGTACGGTACGGAAGGCCACTGCTGTACCTACCTCTGTGTCGTCATTAAGTATACTATCCATCTACATTCTAATTCTATACCTGTGGTGCATTTTAGTTTTGCAGTTTGCTGACACAGTGACCACCAGTATATATAGCAGTACGGTACGGAAGGCCACTGCTGTACCTACCTCTGTGTCGTCAAGTATACTATCCATCTAGATTCTATACCTGTGGTGCATTTCAGTTGTGCAGTTTGCTGACACAGTGACCACCAGTATATATAGCAGTACGGTACGGAAGGCCACTGCTGTACCTACCTCTGTGTCGTCATTCAGTATACTATCCATCTACATTCTATAACTGTGGTGCATTGTAGTTTTGCAGTTTGCTGACACAGTGACCACCAGTATATATAGCAGTACGGTACGGAAGGCCACTGCTGTACCTACCTCTGTGTCGTCATTAAGTATACTATCCATCTACATTCTAATTCTTTACCTGTGGTGCATTTTAGTTTTGCAGTTTGCTGACACAGTAACCACAAGTATATATAGCAGTACGGTACGGAAGGCCACTCCTGTACCTACCTCTGTGTCGTCAAGTATACTATCCATCTAGATTCTATACCTGTGGTGCATTTCAGTTGTGCAGTTTGCTGACACAGTGACCACCAGTATATATAGCAGTACGGTACGGAAGGCCACTGCTGTACCTACCTCTGTGTCGTCATTAAGTATACTATCCATCTACATTTTATACCTGTGGTGCATTTTAGTTTTGCAGTTTGCTGACACAGTGACCACCAGTATATATAGCAGTACGGTACGGAAGGCCACTGCTCTACCTACCTCTGTGTCATCATTAAGTATACTATCCATCTACATTCTATACCTGTGGTGCATTTTAGTTGTGCGCAGTATATATAGTAGTAGGCCATTGCTATTGATACTGGCATATAATTCCACACATTAAAAAATGGAGAACAAAAATGTGGAGGTTAAAATAGGGAAAGATCAAGATCCACTTCCACTTTGTGCTGAAGCTGCTGCCACTAGTCATGGCCGAGACGATGAAATGCCATCAACGTCGTCTGCCAAGGCCGATGCCCAATGTCATAGTAGAGAGCATGTAAAATCCAAAAAACAAAAGTTCAGTAAAATGACCCAAAAATCAAAATTGAAAGCGTCTGATGAGAAGCGTAAACTTGCCAATATGCCATTTACGACACGGAGTGGCAAGGAACGGCTGAGGCCCTGGCCTATGTTCATGGCTAGTGGTTCAGATTCACATGAGGATGGAAGCACTCATCCTCTCGCTAGATAAATGAAAAGACTTAAGCTGGCAAAAGCACAGCAAAGAACTGTGCGTTCTTCTAAATCAAAAATCCCCAAGGAGAGTCCAATTGTGTCGGTTGCGATGCCTGACCTTCCCAACACTGGACGGGAAGAGCTTGCGCCTTCCACCATTTGCACGCCCCCTGCAAGTGCTGGAAGGAGCACCCGCAGTCCAGTTCCTGATAGTCAAATTGAAGATGTCACTGTTGAAGTACACCAGGATGAGGATATGGGTGTTGCTGGCGCTGGGGAGGAAATTGACAAAGAGGATTCTGATGGTGAGGTGGTTTGTTTAAGTCAGGCACCCGGGGAGACACCTGTTGTCCGTGGGACGAATATGGCCATTGACATGCCTGGTCAAAATACAAAAAAAAATCAGCTCTTCGGTGTGGAATTATTTCAACACAAATGCGGACAACAGGTGTCAAGCCGTGTGTTGCCTTTGTCAAGCTGTAATAAGTAGGGGTAAGGACGTTAACCACCTCGGAACAACCTCCCTTATACGTCACCTGCAGCGCATTCATCATAAGTCAGTGACTAGTTCAAAAACTTTGGATGACAGCGGAAGCAGTCCACTGACCACTAAATCCCTTCCTCTTGTAACCAAGCTCCTGCAAACCACACCACCAACTCCCTCAGTGTCAATTGCCTCCTTACCCAGGAAAGCCAATAGTCCTGCAGGCCATGTCACTGGCAAGTCTGACGAGTCCTCTCCTGCCTGGGATTCCTCCGATGCATCCTTGAGTGTAACGCCTACTGCTGCTGGCGCTGCTGTTGTTGCTGCTGGGAGTCGATCGTCATCCCAGAG